>NC_056737.1:1854041335-1854188835 GCF_019279795.1 Protopterus annectens
TATTTTTTAGTCTTATCTTCTGAATTCCTGATGCCACACAACACTAGATGTCTTAGGGAGAAAGACTGAAAATTGTTCATCTGAGCTTGCCTTCTAGCAGAAGAAAAACATATACTACCAGTAGCAAACTCATATGTTATGACAGCTTAGGGGTTAAGGTTTCTGCTTTAAAGTGCAGTGCCTTAGGTTTAATTCCAGCCTCCAGTTACTGTACATAGGTGAATCTTATATGGTCCATTGCTGAAAACTGCTGTGTTCACCCCAAGGCATGCTAGTTGAAGTGGATATAGTGCTTAAGGAAGAAAGTTCTAATTCAGGTTCCTTGCTTTCAGCTTGATATATAGGAAATCAGAGGCAACATACTGTGAACTAAACTGGCGATACAATATAGCTTCTGAACACTTCATCCAGTGTGTCTCTAGCATGGCAGCACCTACACTTAGGCTACAGTGACTAAGTACAGGAGACCCACAGTGAAGGTATTACTTCATGCAGCTGCACAAGCTATTCATGAGGTGGTGCCTATTCAGTCTTGTTTTGTATTGCCACATTGAGGGTTTGATAGCCAGAGGATGGTGGATTCCAACCCTATGCCTCATTCAGAAGGAGAAATCCTTAGTAAAGCATTCCAACGAGTAATATGGGAAGGGGCAGGGTGAATTGGTTAGAAGTGGATAAACAGAAGCTGCTGGTAAATGTTTTACTTTGGGAAGAGTGCCAATAGTTGCACAATAATTTAAGCTGAGATCTTTGTAGATTAGGGAGCAAAATGCAATGTTAGTCTCCTAAAGAGTGGGTAGAGTGTGATGCAGTGGTCTCATGCCAAAGAGCTTAATTCTTTAATCTGCATACCTCATTTAATCTAACTTGTAGTTTACAGTTGCTGTAAAAGAAGACTGCCATAACGAATCTCAAGCCATATTGTAACAGAATGTATAAGAGCATCCTTTGCTTTGGTGACTTTGACTTCAGTGGTTAGGAGGTAGGCTATGCTATGAAACACACCTAACAGTTCCCTGTGTTTACTAGCTACTCTGCTAAGATGATCTGACTAGTTGGGAGTCAAGACAGGAACTTAGATACTTAAACTGATGTACTTATAAAAGGAAACAGCCTCAGTATCAGGGACATGAGAGAGTCATCTGTGTTAAAAATTATAGCTTCTTTTTTATGAAACTGTGAAAGAAGCAAAAGGAGTCATACAACTTACATATTGTGTTGCTATGGTCAGAAAGTATGAGGCTAATGCATGCAGGCAGGTGATTTGATGGAAACTGACACCACCATATATGTCTGTATAGAAAGTAACAGGTGCACTGGGCATGGAGAAGCTGAAGGCATTTATGAAAACAAAAAGTAGGAGAGGATCAAAAGCAGATCATTTGGGAAGACTGAGTTCTGGCTACATGGATGAGGAGTAGGAGTCACCTACCTTCCCTTTCTTAGAAGTAACACTTACTTTGGTGAGTGACATAGGTAGAGAGTGTAGTGTGATAGATCTGTCTGGAAGTCTTGCTAGATTGAGTTGAAAGTCTTTGCTGGTTTGGTGAAGAGATTTCAGTCATTATCCATGTCCTGAAGAATGTGGTTTTTGAGGGAGAGGTAGCTGTTAAAGTGCTATGCCCCTTCTTAAAACCATATTATTGACTACTGAGGAGACCAGAGGAGTTGAGATGTGCAGTGGGCTGTGTGAATATGGCTTTCTCAAGTATTTCTGAAATGGTTGAACAAGAGAGATGGGGAGATGGTGTGACGAGCTGAGTGGACCCTGGTTTAGGGAGGGTACCATGGGTTCTAAGGACTTTGGGGGTGAGACGATTACATTCAGAACTGCCAGTGTTTGGCCGTTGCCTTAACCATTTATTAGCCTTGTGAACTGATACATTCTGAAAATTAAATGAAGAGCTTTAGTCTTTCAGGCAGGTATTTAAGTGGAATGTGCCACCAATATGACCAGAGGAAGAGGTGCTGTTTGAAAACTCAAACTAGTAGGCAATCAGATCAACAAGGTCAGAATCAGTGGTGGTTAATTTGTCATTTTGTTCAGTTTTAGTGTGATTTGATAGCTTAGATTTGCAAAGAAATTTCCTTCAGTAAACCTTCTAATTTCCAGAATACCCTTGTTTATCAGGTCTATATTATAACATCGAAGTCTTAAAACTTCGAATGTTATAATATCGAACCATTTCGATCGAAAGACCATAACATCGAACACTCAGAATAGTAAATTTTTTTCCAGGGAAAAAATTTGTTGTTCCGACAAACATACACACAACACAAGCACACCAAAATAAATAATCCACACACATACACTTCACAAAACCCTACACTAAACCATACATACACTACTAGCTATCCACTTACCTTAACCCAACCCTAACCCTAAGATCCGTAACTACTGCACACTCACCTTACCTGCTCCCTAACCCTAAGGTCCCTAACTATCGCACATTCACCTTACCCGCTCCCTAACCCTAAAGTCCCTATCACACTCACCTTCGTTTGCACACTTACCTTAACCTGGTCTGTAACCCTCGCTCCACAGTCAAGGACGTAGCGAAGCTGCAAAAACAGCCCACCAAACAGGGGTCCAGGGAAGTAAATAGTGTGGGAAGAAATAGCCAGGGAATTGTTATGGCTAGGCTTGTATAGGCCCTAGGGCTGATAGCCTAGTACCAACCTATGAACCTATGAACCTATCACACATGCACCTTACCCGCTCCCTAACCCTAACCCTAAGGTCCCTATTGCACACTCACCTTCGTTCGCACACTTACCTTAACCTGGTCTGTAACCCTCGCTCCACAGTCGAGGAAGTAGCGAAGCTGCAAAAACGGCCCACCAAATGCTTTCCCTAGGAAAGTATTCAATATTCTGCAGCTTCGCTATTTTCAGCGTTCGGTGCATAGGGTTCGATATTATAACATTCGAAATTTTAAGACTTCAATGTTATAATATAGACCCTGTTTATCATGCCTTGTGGTAGGCGGACTTGGCTTAGCAGATCAAGACAATTATTTTGGAGTTCAGACTTTTTTATTGAATAATATTTACTGAATTAAAAAGCAGCAACAGGAAAAACAGAAATGCCATGTGACATGAAAACTTATAACTAAGTGCAAATTATAGCTCACTTACAATCTCTGGAAGTATAGAACAATACAAATATAAGGTATTCATTGTTATACAACTCTCATCTTTAAGTACCATACTAACTGTGACTTTACAGGCTGGTTAAAGAAAACAAAAATCCTATTTTGTGTTTGCCCTGTCCATTTTCCTTTCTAATGTTTAGAATTTTCTGTGGTAGCATATCTATGTCTGTATACATAATTTATAACTTATCATCAGTTTTTATTGTCCATTCTCTGGCTATTACTGTTTTTGGTATGTCTGCTAATACTAATTTAAATAGAATCAGTTGATCTGACATATTTTTCTGCCTATACCTTGGTCCAAATATGCAGTCTTTTCAATCAAAGAGAATTTGGTCCTCTATTGCCTTTAATTGCAATCACCAATGTTTTGCCCTCATGCACTCCTAAAACATATGACAAAATTCAGTCCGAGACTGTTTACATTTCCTGCAACTAGAATCTGCTGAGTAGCCTTCTGTATAGAGTTTCACTAGTGTCAAGACCCACCTATGAATTACCTTATATGTTGGTCCCAGATAGTATTCCATTCTCTTAATTTCCTTGCCTGTGGCTATAACAAAACATTTTTACAGTCCTATTTAGATAATGCAATACACTACTATATTTTTCATCTGACCTGAATCTATTTTTGTTATGCTCTTCCTTACTTTTCATATTTCAAGACTATCTGTAACTATTGCTTTACAATAACTGCATCTGAAGCCCTTGGGCTAAGCTATCTATTGCTCATTGTTACTACTAGTTAAGTAATGACCAAATTAACTTATTATTTATTAGTGGTTGCCCTTAATCGCATTTCTGATAACTGCTGTTGCACTAATGCTGTACTCGTTGTTCCCCTATGGAAATTTGAGCTATTAATTTCACTTACTGCACTGTTATGGAAATTAAATCTACAATTCTCAGTTACTGCCCTTTTATGGAAATAGAAGTTATTTCCTGAACTGTTATGGAAATTAAGCTATTGCTCCCAGATACTGCAATTGAAACAATTGAGTATGATTATGTGATTTCAGTTTGCTCCTTGTTACTGCTTAATTGATTGTTGCTACATATTCATGTTACTTTTATACTTTTTTGTGTCTCCGTATTGAAATGTTGGCACTCGAAATGCTGAGTGCCGACAAGCCAAAAAAAAAAAAGATAGAAAACCCAGAGAAGACCAAATCTCAAAAATTGCTCTTCTCCTTAAAACTTCTTTTTCGGGGTGCACTCTCCACAACCCTGAACTTATATATATCAACTCTGAGATTGCCATACCTTGGAGAAAATTGAATATTTTGAGAAATGGCATCTCGGAATTAGTATATGTAAGTCCGATCTTTCTGACATTCAGTCTCTGTATTTCTGGACTTGCTCTAGCAGGTCCCAGCATTTCAAATTGTTACCCATTTTTGCACTTGAGAATTCTAGTACTACTATTGCATATTGTCTAAACCTTAGTAGTCATCATATCCAGACACTATAGTAGTCACATGTCATATTCTATTATTTTATATTCACATTCCAGCTCTCAGTTGTTACCTGCAGAGGTAGTGGTCAGTAACAAAAGAATAAAGTCACAGACACAAACGAGGAACACAAATTAAATTCTGGTCATATTAAGTCTGATGGTTGCAGAAGTGTATAACAAATTAAAAGTGTCTCTCCAAATTCTGTACATTTGAGAAGTGTGATGAAGAGGAAGGTAAGATGGTGAGGATACAATCAAAGACAGAAGATAGACGAGACTAATAGGGAAGGTGCTGACACAATGAGGGAGGAGGAGCACAATGGAGAAGGAGATATTAGACAAACAGAGAGTGACAGTGGTGACTGGAAGGACTGGATAACAATCAGGTGCAGGCACAGACATGAAAGGGAAGGGGAAAGGAACACCATGTTGGAGGAAAGGCCGTGACCTAGTGGAAACTTACTTGCCCCCTGCTCAGCTCCCTCACTACTGGGCCCCCTGGCTCAGATGGAGGAGCCAGTGCACAGTAGGGACATAACTCAATGAGGTGCAGTATGAGGGTGTATAGATGGTCGATGCAGGCATCTATTTGTCATTTGTTCAGCTCTTCTGTGCTGTTAATCAGCTGTCAGTGTGTGACAAATATGTCACCTCCACTTCCACTGTTACTAGAAGGGACAACAGCCTCAACCTCTGGTGCATGGCTGGCTTGTGTGTCAGGTGTGTAAGTGACTGTGGCAGTTTGGGGCACTGATGTTGTGGGTGATGATGCCACATAAGGGGGTTGACAGACCTTGCTGGAGAGACGAGTGCAGGTCTAGCTACTGCTGCATATAACTGTAGGAGAAATGGGAAAAAACAAAATAGTAAATAAAATAAATGCATGTAATATAAATTATAGCAATCAAGAGAGGAAGAGTACAGATACAATGAAAAAGAGTCTATATTAGAAAGACAAAACTGCAAAACAATGAACATGCTTAGATTGACCCAAAATTATAGAACCTGCTAAACCTCGAATGGCCACAACAGCATTTTTTTTCCCTGGGAAAAAAATCGCTGGGCCAACCCAAAAAAACAAAAAAACAAAACAAAAACAAATCTAATCACAAAATAAAGTGGGGGCTGTGCCCCCTGTGCCAATCGTGCCCTGGCCCAGCAATCAAGGAGCCTCAATCCTCACGATTAACACCAGGGAGGTTGTCTCATAGAAGAGGAAAGGATAACTAATACACACGGTAAAGTATAATTTCCCTTAAGTGCACACAGAGATCACAGTCATTCTGGGGCTGGTTGCTCCCTTGCTCTCCAGGTCCCCAGACTCCCCACTGGCACAGCTATAGGGTCCCGATTTCAGCCTAGCTGGCAAGCTAACCTCCAGTACCCTCTCTGTCCAACCAGTGCTTCGTGTCACTGCCCAGGCAGGTAGCTGACACACCACACACACACTTTGAAAAGAGGTTATACAACCACACAGACCCTCCTGGGACAAAGACTGGCACAGGTTCTCCAACTGTGCCCCTTTACCCAGGCTATACGGTAGCAATTACTGCCACCACCAGCTAATAAATATCAGCTACTCAAAGGCCCTTAAAAGGGTGTCCAATTATTACTGTGCAATATTATTATCCAATGGTAGTATGACTAACAGCCAAGGCTTACTTTAGAGTGGCCTATTACAATAATCTCTACAAATATGCAATGTACTCTAGAGCTTATCTATACACAAACCAGCCACAGGTAGAAGGTTTTAAAAATATTTAATAATAAATAATTAAAACACCAAACAAAACTGCTACACCACAGAGATATATATCTAAGAGTTCAGAGATCACACAGAAACTTAAATTAATACAGTAGGACAGGTTTGATTTCAAAGAAAAATACCTAATTAATCTTTACCAGCTTTAACTATTCCTACAAGAAATCATAGTGTTAAAACTTACATGTGAGCATAAGGCAGAGTGCTGATAAGTTGGGTGTCCAAAGTCAAAATGCTCCCAGTCTCTTGTGAGAAATAGTATTTAAAACATCACTAACAAACATGTCTCTAAGGCCCTCCTAAATTACATCATTTTTGACAATTAGGTTTCCCCAGTATTCATATTGCATCATCTTAACACCTGGTCTGGGTTCTCAGGCCATAAACTGCATTATTTAGCAATCTAACACCTGCTCAGAACTTACAACAATACAAGGCATTTCACATGCATATTCTAACAGAAACAAGAGCAATAAAGCACCTTCCACATCTAAATTCTGGTCATAAACTTTAGCCTTGAAACAATGGGCATGAAACCTTCATCCAGACACACTGGAACCGACTTGTAAAACATTAAAGAGATTCATAAGATCTTTTTAATTTCAAAAGACACATTTGAAATGCTTGGCTTGGTTTTCCTTACAGCAGATGGCAATGTTGCAATAGTCTTGAAGTTCACATTTTACAGTGCTTTCTTTCATTTAAAAACACAAGCCTGTATTTTACATTTATTTACAAATGCCAGAATTATATATAAAATTCTATTTGACTAGGCTGGCAGCCTTCGCCCATCTCTCCCCAATTGTCACCCCCCCACACCCCCCTACTTAAATATACGAACTCTCAGATTGCACTACAGTGGAGGAAACAGCAAAGCCCCAACAATGGCCCAGCAATTTTTTTCCCTGGGAAAAAAATCGCAGTTGTAGCCGTTCAAGGTTCTGCAGTTTCGATCAATTTGGGATGCTCTAAGTGTGTTTGCTGTTTTGCCATTTCGTCATTCTAATAGGAACCCATGAAAAATTGCATCTCATACATACTGCTTTGCTGAACATATTGCCAGTACTATACTGAAAAGAGCAACAAAACACCCATATGGCACCAACCCACAAACTCAAAGTCCATTCACCTTACAACACTTAATGCACAAAGCCTAAAAAACAAAATCCCTAACCTCCATGCCTGGCTCTCCTATAACCACCCTGACATTACCACCGTTTCTGAAACCTGGCTGAAAACCTATATAAAAGATAGCGAAATCCTACCACCAGGATTCCAAATCATTCACAATGACAGACCCCATAAAAAAGGAGGCGGAGTAGCAATAATCTACCCCACCTCCCATACCATAACTCTCTATTCCAATAAAATACAACCTTTGCCAATGCTGAAATTATAATAGGTTTACTAAAAATAAACAACCACAAGTCCATATATATCGCTGCCCTCTATATTCCCCCTGGTGATAATATCAACAGTCTTGAAAACATCCTGTCCTGGTTCTCCTCCAATATAAAAAATGAAACCTATATACTTGATGATACCAACATCAACTGGAATACTATTAACTCTGAAGCCCCATCCCACGCAATCAACCTGTACAATTAATACAATCTCCAACCAAACCAAATAAAGATGGTACCATCATTAACTGGATCCTAACAACTCACCCAAACCTTATCACCAAAGTCAAAACATTACCTGATCCTCTCAGTGATCACCTACCAGCCTTCGCCAACTGTCTCCCATCTCCACGGCATAAACACAACCACTACATGCAAACCCACAACCTCTCCTCCTTCAACCCTCTAATTTTCTCCAAATGCTTAAAGCATATTGAGTGGTCCCCTCTAAAAACCCTTCCTCTAGATGATGCTGTTTCCTACTTTAACCACTCATTCCTAACCCTTCTCAATCAGCAAGCACCCCCTCAAACCAAATGCATCAAAACCAATCCCTGCCCATGGTTATCAAAAGACACTTGCACCAAAGGGACAAAAAATGGAAACAATATCAAAAACATAAAAACCCTAACACCCTCCTAGGGTATAAGCAGCTATGAAACTCCACAAAAAAAATAATAATTAAAGACCGCAAAGCCCACTACTCCAAACTCCAGTCCTTGCACTCAGCAAATCCCCAAAAATTCTGGGACTCCATCTCATCCATGCTGCATCCTGGCAACAAAGAAAACCCCTGCCCAGGCCCCAACCTCAACAACCTTGAAACAGCCAGCCAGTTCAACTCGTTCTTCATAGACTGCATAGCTAAACTATCAGCCTCCTTTCCACCCCCTCCTCCACCACCACCCCCTCCTGCTCCAACCACCACCCCAATCATCAACCTTCCTCCACATTCTTCTGCCTCAAGCCCATCCCCACAAACAATATAAAAAGACTTCTCCTCAAACTCAAACCCTGTTGCAATGCACCCAACAACCTTGCACCCACCCTCCTGAAACAATCTGCACACAGCATTGCCTATCCCATCTCTATTCTTATAAATAGATCTATACAAGAATCATACATCACTTCTATCTGGCACCATGCTTACATCATCGCTCTCCACAAAGGTGGCAAAAATACTGATACCACCAACTTCAGACCTATTGCCATCCTTTCCCCTCTTTCTAAAATACCAGAGAAAACAATACAAGCACAACTCATGGCACATCTAACACTAAACAATCTCATCTCCCCTACCCAACATGGCTTCCGCCCTGGCCACAGCACCATGACTGCCCTGCTTTCCTTTCTTGAAACCATAAACCTTGAATGCGACTCAGGCAAGTTCATATCCACACTATTCCTAGATCTATAAAATGCCTTTGACACCATCTCACACACCCTACTTATATTCCAACTCTCCACCCTACACCTCTCTCCCACCACCATCACCTGGTTTTCCAGCTACTTGTCCAACCGCCAACAAGCTGTACAATGGAAAACTTCAACCTCCCCCTTTCCCCCTTCCTTCCCACACCCACAGGTGTCCCACAAGGTTCTGTTCTTGGCCCTCTTCTCTTCAACCTATTCATTAACAACTTTCACCAATCCATCCCAGACCCATCTATCATCCAATATGCAGATGACATAACAATCATCTGCTCAGCCTTCTCCCCCTCCGAACTCCTAGCAAAAACTCAACTAGCCTTGCCACGCTCCAACTGAAACCTCTCCCTCCCCTCATTCCACCTCGCACTGACTCATCATGCTAACTCTGCTATTACTTCATCCCACCGAAAACAATCCCTCCCCTACCAAAATCTAATTTTCTGTCTAATATCTATTGTACTGTACTCTCCAATCTCAATTATACTATTACCCTCTCCATGCATAATATTTTCCTAACCTACTAATGGCTAGTAGCTATATATTTTGAAATGTTAAACCTACAATTGAGTTTATAACAAAAATATTCACTTTATGTAAATGTTGAAATTTCTGTACTGAATTATGTCTTTTCATTTTTGTAACACTGTGACAAGCCAATTGCAAATATCATGGCGCTTATCTGTAAGTTTTTAATTAGCTGTATGAACTATGTCCTTTTGTAACATGTGAAATGTAACTTGCAATTATTGTGAAGTTTTCTCCTCGGGCCCCCACTGAAAACAGGTTCTTCTTGGCCCAGTGGACTTCCCCGGTCATCAAACTTAAATAAATAAATAACTACAACCTGGGGTTGGGGAGGGAGTGGGGATCTAACCTAGAGTTATCAATGCATGCACTGAGAAAAGCAGTGTCTTAATGTGTTGAGCTACTTCTACATTTCCCATAGGGCATGAACAAAAATACAAGTACTAACATAACAGAGTTATAGTGTTAATGCTGAACTATGGAAGGCAGCATACACGTGGGAGGACAGGATAACACATACTGTGGCAGATTTCTACTATACATTGTGAATGTATGTAATACAAAGGATATTGAGAAACAGGGTGGGGGAGACAAATGTACAGATGTGAGGAAAATTGTGGCTCATAAGCATGTTTCTATTATAATTTTGTAGATACATCATTTGAAAGTACCACTAACACCCACCCCAAAATCCTGATGATGTTGCAATACACAATAAAAGAGAGGGATTCAGCCCGACAGCCACCAACATATGCAGTCTTTCAAGCAATTCTTAGCACCTCTACTATTCCAGCAGAGGCTAGATGCACAAGCAGAGGTATACCATTAAGCATTCATGCTGCTCCCCATGAATGATTGAACAGAGAAGATAATTTGCTGTTTTGGACAAAACCTATACCATGGTAGACCATGGCTATAAGTGGTTGACAGATCCACAAGACTTACAGCAACAGTGTTACCTGCTCTCAGTACTATTAAAATATAAACCTCAACTGTATTACACAGGTGTACTCACCCTGGCACTATCTAAGGTGCTTGATCCTTCTTCTGTGCAGCCATGCATTCTCTGATGCATCTGGGGCTATGGGGCGAGAAAAATGACCGTGTAAAATATATGGATTGCACACACTGACAGTTTGTAATTGAAGATAAGAGAAAGGGTACTTACAGTACAATGGACTGCTTTAGCTCTAACCAGAGCCTCCTGTCAGCTGTGGAGGACAGGATGACATCATTACATCGCTATCCTTCAGGATTGTTAAGCATAATGGGAAACACACCCAGCAGCAGTAGTCATAGCACATATGCAAACAATCAGACCAGCCTTGAAGAAGCATTTTGAATCACATCATTTGCTAGTTGTGTAGGATCACAGTGTGCAACACATGCAGAAGACTGTGTAACAATGACAGGCAACAATTCAGTTACTAGGTTGTTTTGCATGTAACAGCTGTGGGACTGTGGATGACATTTTGCCAGAATGTTAAAGGCCTGACCTTAGGCAGAGAGTCTCCATAGACAAATATGGCTATCAGACAAACTGACAGTATATGAACAATGGTTCAACTACTGTGGAAACGGTTGCCTGGGGCAGTCATAACCACCTGACTAATATAAAGTTTTTGCATGCCTAATGATAAAAAAGGGCAAAAAGCCAAAGAACACAGCTTACTCTGCTAAGAAAGGTACTAAAAAATCCAAATCCTCAAGGCAGAGAACATGGTGCTACTTCAGCTTTTATGTCTCCATGGCTGACAGCTATTTGGGCAGGATGCAGTGAACCTGGCCTGCCGGGAACATGCCTGGAAAGATCTTGATGTGGACATTAATGCTGTTGGTGCATATGAAATGTTTTTCTGCAGGGTCACTGACATTGTTCAATAATTGCCATGGCTGTCTACATAAAAATACAGTATTAGGCATAATAACATTATTCATCCATTGTATTACTATACTCTTCCTGTTTTCCTTAAAAGATGGGTTTTACTACAGTTATACAATCCTTTACTTCACATTTTTGGATATCTCCCTCCAGCAGGTGGGTTTCTTGTAAAAAAATGCTATAACAACCTTATCAATAGTGAGTTATTTCAATAAATCTCCACTTTTGCAACTGATATCCAAACCATCAATATTTAATGATAGAAAGGATAATGTGACCATGCTATGTCTGTTTTATGTTTATTTTTTAACTATATACTCCGTGAAGAAATTTGGTAATCATAAATAGTGAAATGGAATTTTCCCAAAGTATATATTATGTGGTACTGATATGGATATAAAATACAGAGACATACTGTGTGGAGGGCATGCATGTCCAGAATGAGGGAGGAGTTAACCTCAGAAAGAGCCAGAGTGGAGGAAGAAATGAAAAGGATGAATAACCTAAGAGAAGAGAATGGAAGAGAAGATTTCCTTTGTGGGGAGACAGCACAAGTGAGCTCAGGAGATAGAGCAAGAGAGACAGAGAGAGAGAGAGAGAGAGAGAGAGAGAGAGAGAGTAAAGGTGGTATTCCTAGTCCCTCAGTTTGTATCGGTGCAAGATAACTGGCTATGAGAGGAGCTACGAGTTTATGTAAATGTGCTGAGTGCCAATGAATGGTACTGAATGTGGAAAAGTGGAGTGCTGTACACCCACGACATTTTTGCCTGTCTCGAACATCATAAATAGTGCTGGTAATGTGTGATGGAAGCCACATGAGTTTAAAGTGATGATTTCTTTTGGCTATTTTCCTTGTTTGCAAGCAAGCATGAGCCTGTGCAAGCACATCCATACCACTAGCTATTACTTGAGGAAAGGGAAAGCAGCAGAGGTTTGTTTACTAACAAGACTGCAGCAATGACATGGATTGCTGCCATTTCCCTATAGTGGCATTGTTTTAAACTTTCTGCAGTACAGCACCTGTACTGTACCGTTTGTTACCTTTCTTTTTTAGGTTGGGGGCATGTTTATGTACATATATGTATACAATATACATGTGTTTATTCTTTCACATTTTAACCACACTATTTGTGTTACCATGGTGTGAAGTTTTCTTTAATCATGTTTTGGTTTCATCCTGCATTAACTGACAAGGAAATCAGAAGGTGTTACCATTACTATTACTTAACTTTGTTCCTTTTTATCCCCACCCCTTTCACCTTTTCATTTAAACTATATGTATTTTTTAAACTACTGGAAAAGTATTAATGATGCAGTGGTAGTATGACAGAATCAAGCTCAACTAACTACTAAAATCCTACATAAATACACAAAAGATATAGCATACATTGGTGTGACTGAGTTGTGCTACTACCTCATGCAAGTTCCTGCTCTCAGCGCCCATAACCATTGTTCGCCTCTTAGTAGCCAAAGTAATTTTATGCCTATTGGAAGGAATGTACATTTGTGCTATGGTGCGATTGACAGAGCTCAGCTTGCTTGAACTTCATTCACATAATATGTTTATAAATTTATGGTAATAGACAAGTCCACCATTTTCTACTGCTCTGAGCCATGGTCGTCTTTGACAGTCTTGGTGAACATAACAAACTGAAAGGAATCCATAACAGAGGGAATAACTAAAAATTAGTAAGGCAGCACAACAATTTGCAAAATTAAGGAAGATCTATTGGCCTGAAGCACTTGTTTACTGGTAAGGCATGAAAAATAAAAGTATTTTACAACCTTATGAATGACAAGGCTGGGAATTTGTAAGGTGCCATTTTTACTGTTGTCCGAATGTGTTCAGGTGCTGTTTGGCCTTAAATTACATAAGTAATAGTTACAGAAAAGTTAAGCAGTAGCATAGAATGATTATATTGTACCTAAAATTGTCCAGAAGCACACAATAACATACAGCACTTACACACATAATGCTTCATAGTTAAGTACTGGTTGGAAGGACTTACAGAGTACAAGTAATAGCTCGATCATTACACTTATGTCATTTGTATTAGTAAACTTTTAGTAAAGTGTTAAGTGTTGTGTGGGAGGCTGGTTTAATTGCGGGCAAAATATGTGCTTTCAGATTCAAACATGCTACAGCAGCAGGTATCAAGATACTGGAGAGACAGTTTTAGTCCAGGGGAGAACCACATCTTCATGGATGCTCTGAGGACATATGGGGAACATCTGTTGGCAAAGGAGAGGGCAAATCAGGCAGAGAGAGTTATGGCATGGGATTAAATGTTGGCTTATATTAATGCAGTAGGGGGAAGGAACCACACATTGCCACCACAGGAAAAGTTCAAATGACCAAATGGAGCATGCAAGGATCAAAGCTAGGTAGAATACAATTGCCTGCAGCAGCACTGATGGGGACCTTTCCACACTTCAGCCATTAACAGTTGATGAGGCATTCCTTCTCTCCATAAGGGGTAATGACTCTGATACAGATGAGAATGCCACAGGAATCATCAGAGGTGCTGTGGACACCAGTAGTTCCAGACCATTGCAGCAGCCACAGTAATGAACAGCTGACGACAATACTTTGTGGAGTTATAAACTGCTCAAGATATTTGTATACATATAACTTAGAACATTTCCATCACCAGGTGTCCCATTCATATCAGCCATAGAAGAAAGTGCCCAAAGTTTGCACAGCATGTGTAGCATTCATCTGTTTATAGATAAGGTATTGTTATTGTCAAAGGTATGAGTAACCATGCTATCACTTAATCTTGCACAGGGTCAGCACCAGAACCAAACACTTAAAGTGTGGCAGCACAGGAGGTTGATATTAACAGCAGAATGGCTGCCAAAAGATGATGTCATAACTCTCATAATCATGACACAGCCTGAGGAAAGTGGTAGACAGTCACAAAGTGTGCTAATATGTCCCCCAACCCCACTGCAGGTGGATAACTCCACAGGAAGGGACACGTGCTCACATGATCAACAGAATGAGGCCATGACATTAAAACTGGGGAGGGGGGGACATCATATAGCTCAACACCAATGTCTTGCAAACAACCCAGATACCTTTAGGAAGATGATACTATTGCAGAATTAACAATTCCCACTGTCATGCCTGTGCAAAGGGAAGCAAGGCAAAGACATATTTCACAATTACCTCCTGCAACGCACAAGGTCTTGACTGTTCATCAGCAAATGTCCTGTGACACAGTTCAGGCATAGGCCACTGCCACATGCAGTCATGCAGAGATGATTAGAGTATTGCAGGACATACATGAGAAGTTTCATTAGTACATGGGAATGGCAGAGGCAAAAGACTATGCTATAATGATTCTCATGCACAGTACAGTGGCACACATAGCAGCCATATCCATTTCCATGCTCAGACTAGTAAAAACTTGCAAGACTCACATTGGAAACATAGTTTGATGTGGATGAGGCACTGTCTGTACACATGGAGGACAATTAGGTTGCACCCCTTTTCAGGAAAGTGTTACAAGGAATAGGGAAGAAGTAACCCAAAAGAAGACAAGCAGGCCTTGTTAGCCTTCCACTACATATGGTGGAAGTTCTTAACTTATGGTGGAACCTCTCAGCTGAGATCTCAGTCCTGCAGCACTGCAGATCAGTGTTTAGAGGTTCCTCTGCATCCAGAAGATCACACCACCACAGCAACTCATTGTTAAGCTCACACAACAGCACTTTCTCATAATCACGGAGACCATCACCCACAATATCCTTAGGGGACATTGTGTATGACACCTTAGATCTATAATTGACAGTGCAGATCACAATGAATTAAAGTCAGAAATCAAAAAAACCTTACATTTCAGGTATGGATATCAGTACATAACTGGTGACATAATCGGGAAAGGATTGAATATACAAAAATAAGGGAAAAAAAATGGGAGAGGTTTATATACCTGTGCTATTACTTAAAGCAGTATTTTCTGTTTATTGTAGGGGGAATGTGAGATTAGCTGAATGCATATGTTACTACAATTTTAGGTATTCCTGCCAATAAATATATCACTGTCATCACATAAGCCTCTGCACAATACAAATGATTGCTATATGACTTATGATGACACAGAAAGGTTTTGTATCCGTGAATGAAGTAATTAATCTGATATGCAGTCTCATGATACCAAGCACCACATATCATAGCCAACACTACACCTGGCTTGCACAGCAAGTTATACCTAATGTTCAGTTCAGTGTTCAGTAAGGCAAACCAAGAGTATTCTTCCAATAGTGACTTTTTAAACAAATGCATTTCTTCATTGTTACATATAATAAACAACAGAGACAGTAAAACAGAAAAGAAAGCTAAAATACATCTTTCGTTTCAGGTTATTGTCAAGTCAATATTATTTCTTGGGTGAAAAACTGCACCTACATATGCTACAATAGACTTTTCTTTGACTTACTGCTTGCAACTATGCCTGAACAACATAATAAACATTCCTGATCTACCAATTCATTCTGCATATATTCCTATGAGCAGCTTATTTAAACATGTGATTAACATGACATCTTTAACATTAGCCTCTATGCCTTTTTACCATTAACAGTACATCTTACAGTTGGCAGTTGGGTGTCAGTCTGGAGCTATGCTGCCAATAAATAAAGCCCAGAAACTTAACAAAGAATTCTCTTAAAAAAACAAACAAAAAACAAAAAAACAAAACAACAATAACCTAAACAAAGCAGAACAAAACAAAAAGAAACAGTTCTTTATAGACGAAATAATTTCTGATGTACAATGACAGTAGACCATGGTCCACACAGCATACCCCACAGGTAACATTGCATACATTAAGCATTATCTGTGTGATTTTTGTTAATGGTACCACTACTTGAATGTCATGGTCCATAGCACCTTTTTGCCTGTGAAGCCTTGTACCATGCAAGAGACTTCTACATGTTGTCCTATATTACTCCAAGCGTCTGGCCACAATTACTATTATCACTGGTGGAAGGAACAACAGGGAGAGTTGCACTGCCAAAATGGTTCAGTTGCATACTAGACTGACACATGATCATATTATGTAAAATGCAACATATGGTAAACATCCTGCATGCAGTGATAGTGTTATACTGCACAGCATCCTCAGAATAATCCAGGCAATGAAAACAGGCTTTCAGCAGGCCAAACACTCTCTCAGTGACAATCCATGTCTGAGGCAGGGCAGTGTTAAAGCAGTCCTCAGCAGTTCTCCTATGGGGTTGTGGACTGATGTCATTAGCCAAGGTTCAAGTGGATCGCCTACATCACCTGGAAAAGAAAAAAGGAGGAGGGGAATATAAAAAAAAAATACAGTTTCCAAACTATATCTATGGACACTTCTATAAAAAGAAAAAGTTTAATGTTAACAAGATGACCATAGGCTATCCTACCATGTAGGAAGAGGAAGTAGAGTGAGCTTGTGTGTCAGATGTGAGAATCAGGGGCACTAGCAGGATGCTGGGCCAAGACGTTGGTAAAACACTGTCTTAAATCATGTACTACCTAGCAGTTGATGGAATGGTAGTCCTTCCTGTTCTGATATTGCTCCCTATGACATCCAGATGGGGCCCTAATGACCGCACAGAAGCAATCTATCACCTATCGCACTAAGTACCTCAGAAAAATGTGGGATCTCATAGAAGGTACACATTGTTAAAGCTCTGTCCTGAGGCAACACAGGTAGATAAATATACTGATCCATGCATGCCAAGAATATCTTGAAGAACTGCTTAAGTATTCTCAAAGCAGAAGCCTGTGAAATACCCAGCATGTCCCCAGTTTGTCTAAGGAAGGTCCTTGTGGCAAGTATAATGAGGGCTGTACATACTCTGGTGTCTGCAGGTATAGAAAGACCATGCATTCACCACCCAATTCTCATATGTAGTCCATACAAACTCACTAAAGCCCATATTATATCATTGCCCACTCTAAATCAATCAAGAATTTCTTGGTCAGCAAAGTTAAAATGACTCAGTCTTTGCCTATATCTGTGCATTGTTGGCCAGTGAGTGCCGCTGGGCACCTGGGGTTTTGGGACAGTCAAGACAAGCAGTGTGCAGTAGGAAATAGTCAAGTTACTAATCAAAGCAAGCATCTTCATTAATTGCAATGTAAATAGAAAAGTCACGACTTTGCCTATTATATGGCATTTGTACACGGTGATGAAATACTTAAAAGAGTGAGCATGAATTGCACAGAGGTGACAAAGCTGCCTTATTTACATAAAAAAGTTGCAGAATTTTCAATCAGTCCTCATTTACATGTTATTATAACCTGAGAGAGAGAGTGAGAGAGAGAGAGAGAGAGAAATAAGGTAAATGGAAAGTCTTGGAGTTAGACTTTGTCCTTTTTTTTAAGTGGCACAGATTGTCTTGAAGAGACTGAACTGAAATGACACAAATGCTGTGACTCTGACTGCAATAACTTTGTTTTCTCTTGAATAAAGGATTGTGCTGGACTTAAGATATTATTTGCGAGAAGTTTTGAGAATCCACTAAGACATAATAAAAAGAAGCATGGTGACCTTTCATTCTCAAATGCTTAAAGGTGGTTGTCTTATTTTACAGCCACACCTCTCAACCTCATAGAGCAAAAAATCTGGACAAAGCCATAAATAAAAGTGGGACAAAGGCCCAAAAATAGGGACAATTTTTAAATGTTGCTGTTACAAATATAGAAAGTTGATAGAATAACAGGTTTTGCACTAGCATGAATTTTCTGAAGGGTATAAAGTCTGAAACCCAAATGCCCGTCATTATTTTCTAACTTTAGTCTTGAATGATTTACCACTAATTTGCCAGAAAAAAAACGCAATTTTATGAAAAAAATGGACAAAAAATATGAGGCAAAAATCTGGACGTCCTTCAAAAATCTGTACAGTTGAGAAGTATGTTTATAGCTGCAGCTTCTGTGCATTTTGTAGAAGCTAATGATGTGATAAAGATGGATAGTTTTCCTTATGGGGAAAATGGGCCAGAAAGGCTAATAACACACAGCAATAGAATGGTCTGCTAAGAGATCTGCCTCATTTGAGACATGTTCAAACAATAGTAAAACATCATAAACAACTATGACAAAGGTATTTTAACAAACACACTGTCTGATTCCAGCAAAGCCGTGGTGGTACAGCGGTAGCATTGTTACCTCACAGCAAGAGGTTCTCCCGTTCGATTCTCAGCTTGACTTGAGAGTGCCTTCTGTGTGGAGTCTGCATGTCCTTCCCACGGTTGGGTAGCGTTCGAAAAACATGCGTGTGTAAATGGGCATGCCTTCGTTGAAGGTTGGGTGTCGAGCTGGCACCTCGGCGTTTCGTAAAAAAATCTACTGCCAATCATTAGCGGATCGGAGTTCCGCTGTGGCAACCCCTTACCGGGAAAAAGCCAAAAGACAAACAAACTGTCTGATCCAGCACAAAAACACCACAAGTTTATAGTTTATATATTCTTAAGCAAAATACCCTTCTACTAACTCACCCTAAGCCTAAATAGTCAACTGTTTGTATTTTAAACCCTGCTGACCCATAGTTTGTACTTTAATTCAGTGGAGTCTGAGCTGTGTAATCCTGTGAGATTTTATTGCATTTTTTCCATAAACAGTGTTACTGGTAAATTTTTGCATAGTCCGGTGCCTTAAACTGTAGTAGAAGGTCAATAGTGAGAGAACTGTCTTTGATGCAGTTTGTACTTCAGTGCTTTTATATTCTGCTTATCTTTTACCTGCTTAATATTTTATTCTGTGTCTGCCCCATCCCCCACTGACACATTAAGCTAAAGTTTCTGAAAGAGCTTCAATATTGCTTTTATTTGATTGTATGCATCTCTAGCTAGCCTGGTTGGTTTTCCCCAACTTTCCCACCCTTATTGCTGGCATTGCTTTATAATAAGGCTGTTTCTGCGGCCTCCACCCCTTATGAAATTCTGATTTCCAAAGTCTCTCTCTCCCCTTTCATTGCTATAGACTGTTGTATAAGCTATTTATGTACTCTTCCCACTTGTTGTTTTCCATAGATCCATGATATTGAGGCCCACCCAGAAAACCAGTATTGATCTTGAGTTAACTTTATTTACTATAAATTACCTCCTGCTCAGTTTCCAGGAGATCAGCAAAGCTTGGAGTCCAAGCAAGCATTTGAGTAGTGTTTTATTTGTATCCAGTGCCATCCATGCAAAGTTAAGTTCCTTTTATTGCTAAATTATACTTGTTATTTTAAGTGATCAATACTGTTTCCTGCTTTTATGTGTGCATTTCACTTTTTTTGTAGAAAAATTTTCTTCCTCACACTGTTTCTGCTGTAAGACCGTCATAAAATTGCATTCAGCAAGGGATTTCCATCTAGTTGTTTAAGTGGCTTGTGCTAGTATTGCACTTGTGGCTCTCTTTGTGTATTTTACATTAGGAGGCCTGGGTTTATTCATATTCTGGCAGGAGGTGTTTGCCTAGTCTATATGAGATGAGAAATACATAAAAGGACTCATAGTGTAGTCATTTTATTGCCAGGAGGCTCATTAGTTAGTTTTCTTTTTTTCTGTGCTTCTAGAAATGTTGCACATGTGCATGGGTTAGCAGTGCCCTATACAGTAGCAACCACATAGAAAGAACGGTTCATAAAAATGTACCCTGTAAAGCAACAATACAGCACAAATACCTTGTGTGCCAACAAGCTTAGAGCAGCTAGTTGAGAGTCAAGTGGCAATACCTACAGATTTAGTTGAATTCAGTATTGTGTAAGCATTAAAGTTTGTAGAATTTAATATTATTTCGCATAATCTGCTATAATAAAACACCCTTACTAGCCTTCAAAACCCAATACACCACCCCCTTGTTGCTCACAAATCAAAGGACTGGGCAGTATGGATATGCAATTTCCTAACTTCTCTGTAGCCAGCTTGGTGGATATGGGCATCTTGAGAAAATGTGGCAATTGTCTCATGTTTGCTGACAACCACTTAATCCTTAAAGAAGCAAACACAGTATGTGAAAGGTGTACTTAACACAATGAAACTGGAGGGTAAACTCTCACATACAAGTGCGCATCAGGTTTTCAAACCCATGCACACAACACCCAACATGCATAGTACACAACACACACACATAGATTAACATAAATAAACTTTCTAAATAACAAAGACTGCCTAGACCACCTGTTGTGAAAGCTATGTCTCAGCAAGCCCAAAGGTGCTCATAAAAACAACACCTAACACCACAGTAGAACCCCAAACACTATGCCCCTAAGACAAGCAAACACACTTCCCAGGAATCACGTCATAAGATACTCCATTATAAGATATACTGATGCCCCTCTAACCAGGCTAAATAAGGAGAAGATCACTGTTAGTTGCTTATTTGGAGCCAAATCTGCCAAATTATGCACCCACTCAAGTCATTACGCCACAGGTACCAGCATGATTCCATCATAGTCCATGTAGGTTTAAATGACCTGAGATGTACCTCCCTGGGCTATATGAAGAGAGACATGATGGAGCTTTCAGACTATGTGTCTCAGGCTGGTATGAGCCTAAAACCAAAGAAATGTGGTTAGAGGTGCCCAAATATAAACTGATAAACCAAATAGAAGGCACTGGAGGGGCAAACATGATCCAAAGCTAACAATTTTATTGAAAAAGCAACTCCAAAGCCATCAATTTATTTTGCTTTTTCAATACAATTGTTGGCATTGGATCGTGTTCATTCCTCCAGTACCTTTTATTTGGTATGAGCCCAACAGTGAGCAGCATACTACCATCACTGAAGACAATGTCATAATAAGAGCAAATGATGATTGAATTCAACAACTGGCTGTCTTTCTGGATATGCAGAAATGCAATGAACAAATGAATAAAATGTTATTAGAGTTTAGCAAAAGAGGTCATAATGAAGAATTTTTGAATGGATGAATGGGTAAGGTTTTGAATGAAAGAGAGAGTCTGACTAAAACCTAACTCATGGGAGATACAAGTCATAATAATTGTTTGGCTCAGAGGAGTAGACATAGCAACTTACATTTTACTACTACATATAGTAGGTGAACACATGAGGTTAAAAAATATATTACAAAGCACTGGGGAATATTAGAGTCAATGCCTGAATTTAGACGGATTATAGGATTGAAACTTAGTTTTGCATATAAGAATTGTTCTAGTTTGAAAAAACATTTATGCTATAAAGATATGAATTATTATAGTAATAGGAAGGAAATAAGTAACAAATATGGGATGTTCCCATGTCATAATTGTTCTTGTTGCAAATCTATACTAAGTAGCAACGAATTTATTCTCCCTAGAACAAATAAAAAATATATCTATATCCTTAGGTGCTCTGCTACATGCAATACCCCAAACATTGTATATTTAACTACATGCGCAAAATGTTCAGGGTTTTATATAGGGAAATCCACCAGAAAGCTCAAGGAACATATAATTTAACATCAATCAGATATACGTAGAAATATTAACATGAATGATCCAGCTAAACATACTAATGAGTGTGGTGTAGAACATACTTCCATGTTCAGAGTGATACATGTGCAACATAAAAAATATGAGGGGGAGGTATAAATAATAGGTTAGAGGTAAATGAATATAGCTGAATGTTTGTCTGCAAGTGGTCTTTGCACCTGGAATCAACAATATGGTCAGCATAAAACCTATGTTAAAATTTAAGCAAAGTTGCTTAAAATGGGTTATTAGTCTTTCAAAAATATTTTTAAGAATATTTTCTAAAATGTTGGTGAATGTTTTTACTATGTATTTATGATATGTTTTTAAATATTTGCTTGATTGATGCTGTTTTTGGATTGGGGGCTGTGTCTTGTGACTTTGGTTTAAATGTATCATTTAATGAGAAGGCTAATTTTATTCGGTACTATGTTCACACTGATGAAGGGTATTAACTCAAATGCTTTGTGGTGATTAAAGGAAATTTCTTGCATCTCTAGAGTCCACGTTTTCTTACTTGGATTATTTTTGTTTTTTGAAGAACTCTGTCAACCGTTGATTTTGATGTGCTGTTGCTGTTTTTTTCTGGTATCATTTTAAGGTGATCCAACATTTGTCAACTTGGGATGACATGGTTAATGGACCACATTGCTTTGTCAAGGATGGTCTGAAACTCTCTATTCTATACTTTCAAATACTGGCTACAACTTTATCCACTCTCATAGGGCCTTTTTTAGGCAATTCCAAATGGACAAACCTACCGACATAGCAAAATCTACTCAATTGAACTACAAGATGTCACTGCTCAGTGCCAGGAGCCTAAATAAAAAAAAAAATACACCCCCTCCAAGCCCTCCTCACACTTGAAAATATAGATGTCTATACTGTTACTGAGACATGGTTTAAAGTGGCAGAGAGTAACCCAGCAGTGCTAGGTTTCAGTACCTTCCATGCTTTTACACCAGTAGCTACACAGACAAGGGCTAAAAGAGAAGGTGTCACAATATACATCAATATCAAGTGTACCTCTATAGTGGTCAGACAGGATGATGAGCTGTAGTTCCTCCATGTGCAGACCACCATAGGTAAAATCCTGTGCCATATCCTAGTCATCTATAAGTCACCCGCCATGTTCCAAGAAGCTTACAATGCATACTTGGACTTACTGGAGACACTTACCATCCAACCTTACATCCTACTTATGGGAGACCTTAATGACCTCTCTATAGACTGAGAATCCTAAACAGCCTCAAATCTACAGGCACAGAGGTTCCTGGACTTCATACATACAAAGACCCTTGACCGAATAGTGAATATACCCACTAGTGGCTCCAACATACTGGACCACATGCTTACAAATATGGGAGAACTTTGCACCCCCCCCCACCAGTGTCTCATCCTCCCTGGTAAGGTATGACCATAAAGCTGTCTACTTCGAAATCAAAATCATCTCTGTAATTCCATTAAAACAAGTAACAGTTAGGAACTATTCCAATACAAATTACCTTTTATTAAGTGATGGATTGTCAAAATTAACTGTCCCTCCAAACACAGAGAACACACCAGCCTATGACGAATTGCTTTCAGAAACTGTACAGCAATTCCCATAAAAACAGAAATTCTCTCATCAAAGTAAATAAGCAACTAAGATGGCTAATTAGGTCAAGCAAAACCAACTTTATGGTTAAGATAGACTACTAGGTGAAAGATAACCATAAACCCTTGTTCATCTATGACAGAAACCTCAAAGGAAGCACACAGCAATGTGCTGAACTGATGATTAATGGTGCCACAATCACTGAGCCTGAAGATATAGCAAATCTGTTAGTGGACAAATTCAGTTCCAACTTTGCTCCCCCTCTCACCACCAACCATCCCCAAAAAATGCCCTCAACCATAACTAGGGAGCATGTACTGGCTGCACTGACTAAAACCAAGAACATGGCCTCAATGGACTCTGAGAACATCCCAGGATTCCTCTTGAATAGTCTAAAATATGACTTATCAGATCCCCTGGAGTCATTATTTAATTATAATCTTAAAACAGGCTTTGTACCACATGAATGGAGGACTTAAGCAGTCATCCCCCTTCATAAAGGAGGACTTTCATCAGATCCAGGAAACTACCGAACCATTAGTCAGACTAATCTTATTTGCAAAACCATGGAAAAAAAACTATCATGAAAATTATCAACATGGACATAGGAAACTTCCAGACACTGGATCCATCCGAGTTTGGCTTTGTCAAAGGAAGGTCTTGCTTACTGAGTCTAGTGGACCTCTTTGAAAAGGTCACTAAGTCAGTGGATGAGGAGAAAAATGGTGCTTACCTAGATTTGGCTAAAGCTTTTGATACAATACCACACTCAGGCATTGTCAACAAACTTATGGAACTAGGTATAAGCCCCTTCATAACATGCTGGATAGCTAGCTGGCTCACTGATATGACCAGAGAGGTTAGAAATGGTAAGGCCACCTCCACAAAGAGGCCAGTCACTGGCGGATTCTCCCATGGCTCTGTGCTGGGCCCACTTTTCTTTGGCATCTTTTCAGATATCAAAGCCAATGTCAAAGGCCTTTGATGAACCAAGTTTGTAGATGATTGCAAACTGGGAGCAGTCACTGAATCTTCCCAAGATGAGAACACCCTTCAGGAAGGTGTAATACAAATGCTTGGTGCCAAGACCATGACTTAAAATGCAATGCTGAGAAATGCGTTATAGTACCTTTTGGGTAGTCTACCACCCTGGGTAACTATGTCATCAATAAAGCACCCTTAAAAGTTGATTCTCTATTTAGGGATCTGGGAATTCATGTTGACAGTAACCTAGACTTTGACTAGCATGTGTTCAAGGTAGTAAGAAAATCCTTGTATGTTGCTCAACTTATAAGCAAAGGCATGTCATCTAGGTCCAGCGGGGTTATCATACTACTGAAATCGGCCATTATCAAACCCATTATAGAGTATAATGCCCCCTTTGGTATGTACCCGATCCGACACATGTAAGTAACTGGAACGTACACAAACACTTCTCACAAAAATAATACAGGGAGTAAACACAGAGTCCTATGTTGATTGCCCCAAAGCCCTGTCTCTTTACTCGATATACTGACGTCTGAGAGGGTGATCTTTGTTTGGCATACAGGGCATTCTTGGACCCAGTCTTGATTACCCTTTTGCACATCTGCATAACAAACAGCATCAGAACTACTAGATAAGTAAGACATGTTGGAGAGACAGATATGTTTCTCAAAGAATTCCTATTCTCTTGACCAGGCTTCCCATCCATGCGAAACAGAGTTTCTCCCTATCCCTTTTTAAGTACAACTTGGACCAGTGGATAGGTAATCAGAAATTTACCCCGTGGTCTGACTCCTATGTCTCTGATGGACTGAGGCAGTCAGTAAATCACCACCTATATAAATCAAATTTGTGGGTCACACTTGGGTTGCATGGCTAGGTTAATAAGTGCCCTAGTGGTCATTAGCCGAGTATACACCTATGAACCTAAGAACTGAATTAAAGACATAAAAATGCTTGATGCAACCACAGAAAAATGCAAATAAAACAAGTTAACACAATATGGGCAAATTATTTTTCTAGATCTTAAATGATCTTGAACCATTAATCATGTCACATAGAATATATTAAGATATCTACACTTAACACATTAATGTAATTAGAAAGGAACTCTTTGAAAAAGGTGAGAAAAGGAAGGAAAGAAGATAAGAAATACACATGCACATGCATGTGTGTGTGTGTGTGTGTGTGTGTGTGTGAGAGTGTGTGTGAATGTGTGTGTGTGCGTGTCTGCGTGTGTGCGTGCATGCATGTGTGTGTGTACATGTGTGTGTGTGTGTCTGTGTGTGTGTGTATGTGCGCATCTAGAATTGCTTTCTTAAATAATTAATTTACAACTATTCCATAATCTTATCCTTCAGAGTACGTCTCAAATGGCAAAACAAAACAAGAGCTCCAATTGTCAGACCAGAAGTCTCAGTTTGTTTACACTACTTCAGTAACCATTTTATCTTCTTCAGTTAGGAAAAAAAAATCATCAGGTTGCTCATTCACCCTCATTTCCTCATGAGACACCATGTTCATTATTTAGGCGATTAATAGTACATTCTGTAACATTTACTTCAGTTGAACAATTCTCATTGCTGTTTTTATGACATATCATAAAAAAATTAATTTGTACACTACTAACACTTTTAAGAATTTTTCAGTCCAGTCAAGTGAATTAGATAAATCAGTCCTTCTTACACTAGAAACTTTTTCATCTTTCAGTATATCTTTGTGTAAGATTTGCATCTAATCATGACATTACCATGTCAGCCTTTAAGACAAGTTTTTTCTGATTATACATGATACCTCCTTCTATTTCCAACTTGATTATTGATGTACACAAATAACCTATTCACAATCCTGGCCTTTCTCATTCTTTAGCTCTAAATTATATTTATAAAATATGCAACAATCATGATGTTATACATATTAAAATAAAATGTGCCCAAAGCAAAGCTTTTGATGCTATTTATAATCATTTTCTCTTCATATACTATCATTTACAATTTTTGTACTGCTAACTTCTGTTTTGCCAGTTCTAAAACTGTCACAGCATAGAAAAAAAGTGCAGACAAGACTTTCATTATAGCTATAGTAGCAGTTCTGGGCATCTTCATATGTTAATATCAGGTAGCCAGATCTCATTCAAGTAACCAATTTCTTATGTATAATACAGTAAAGTTAATGCCATCTACTGTTAAGAAGATAAATGTTGCAGTGTTTCTTTTCATCACAGTCTGTGAAATATGTATGTAAACTTTGCTTCTGTTATAAATAAACATTATTCCCAGACATGAAATACAATGCCTTTCATGCAGTAAAACATATGATGAATTCCTCAAAAAGACAAATCTATGAATATTGCCCAGCCAGCTTTGTGCTTCATAATGATTCAGCAAACTTACAGGTTAAAAGTTTTCCCTTGCCACTGATATACTGCAGCTTAGGAAAATCTTGTTTTTTTTATTTTTGTCATGCAGTTAATTGTCTATTTTGTCCCTGTGAGTCTTTCCTATAAAATGTCAACTTTCTCATGTAAGCAGTCACTTACTCTAATTTTTGATGCTAAAGACTTGCTTGCCTCTCCGTGGCCATACTGAAGCCAGAATTGCCTCCAGTTTGATGCCTCTGAGATGAAGCGATATCTTACATGAACATAAAACCTCAGAATGTTGTAAAATGTGTGAATTTCATGTTTCAAAGTAAACAAGATCAAAATCTGAATCCTGCACATGCACAT
Organism: Protopterus annectens; assembly: GCF_019279795.1. Taxonomy (NCBI): domain Eukaryota; kingdom Metazoa; phylum Chordata; order Ceratodontiformes; family Protopteridae; genus Protopterus; species Protopterus annectens. The sequence continues at coordinate 1,854,068,717 of NC_056737.1, forward strand.
AATGTAAAGCTAGCACATTTAGTTGCCTTTAAGTTATTTTACCACTGTAACTTAAAGGTGAAAGCAATCAGCATTTCAATATTCCAAAATGCTTATTACTTCTTTAAAGTTAACACAGAGGATTAAAGTCCTGAACTGCATCCTGTAGCCTGAGGTACAGGGTTTGATTCCTTCCAATTCTATTTGTCTACTATGGGACTTTGAAAAAGTAAAGTATATGAAAAGTGACACTATATTGCTGTCTAACTTTAAGACTATAGTAAATATAATGAATATTTAAAGTGAATATATTCTGGGGTATTCAGAAAAAATGTATAATTAAATGGCACTGTGCCAAACACCAATGATGTAGTGTAATGCATTCTAATGCTACTTAGCTATGGATCAGAACCAGTGTATCACCATTCTTCTGGGCTGCACAGTAAATTAGAACAGCTGCAATACAGACAGCAGTTGTGCTACTGAGCTGTTGAGAGGTATGGTCACATGACCAACATGACAAGAACAGTCCACACTCACAAAAAGTTCCCCACCGCTGTAACATTGGCACTATGAGCAGGCCAGAAAGGGGCAGGATAGTAAAGTGTCAACTCAGTTATTCATATAAAAGGTGGGAAAAGGAGAAGATATGAAAGACAGAAAGTGTGTAAGAGAAAACAGACAAATGCACACTGTGAATCCTTAATCTAACATAGGTAGGGGAGAAAGTGCTTTTTGTGGGACAGGGCCCATTTCACTTTTTTTAAAGAAGGATGGATAGGGAATGTAACATGGAGCTTGTGTGTGAAAGAAAAGGGAGTAGAGAAGGTAGTAAGGGCAGAAAAATAAGCATAAAAATGCATACAGAGATTGTATGGACATTAAAGATGAGGACAACGGTGGAGGGACTGAGGCATACAAATGGAGGATAACTGGTGAAGGAGAAGATTCGGTAATAAACAGAATATGGGACATGACACATAAGGAAGCAGAACACCATAATGTAGATAGGGGGTACACAGGAGCCACCTCTACCACATGTCAGTAACCTTTGTGATTGATGTCTTAGGCAATATTTGCTCCTGGTAGTGTGATGGTCCGAGCCTGCCAGTTAAGAGGCTTTATCAACTATACCAGTGGATCTTTCATGCCTCTAATGTGGGAGTCCATTGGCTGGTGCATTTCAGACATGACCAGCCAAAACACCAGATGCTGAATGAGCAATGTGGACTTCTCCAGGTCACTCTTAGAAGAGAAGCATTTGTCACCTCCTGAGAGGTGGCCACAGAGGCCACCAATGAGCTCTGTAGGTCAGCTTCCACAATGCAGCCTTTATCTTTCTGCTGAGAAGCAGGTCCAGTGACCACTGGTGATCCAACATCATGCTTGTCAGATGGAGCACAACCAGATGGCTGCCTCCACTCCACATCCTGCAGCACAGATGATACTGTAGAAGAGGAGACAAAAACCAGAAAGTGAAGAATGCAACACATTAGTACACATCTATGACAAAAAGAGGTGCAAATGTATATGACAGACATGGATGTAACATCCACTGTCTGGAAAGCCTGTCATTCCTCCTTAGCCAGGCCTCTCATTTGAAGGTTACCTCCTTGTTTTCTGTAAAGGAAAATTGAGACTATTTAGTACGATGTGATCCTGCCAACAGAAGACATGGAAACTAACAGCAAATATCTAGAAATTAAACAAATGACAAAACTTATATACAGTTCCTGCTGCACAATGTTGGCACACTGTCCCTTATCTGTGTCTCCCACTGGTGGAGGAGGTCATGTGCAGATCACTAAAGTGGTGCTTGAACTGCTTTCTAGAATGGGTGATACCAGTGGCATCACTCACCACCCCGGAAAGCTGGTGGTATGCATCAGCCTTACACAATGGGCCACCATAATGGCCGTTTGGGTGCTCCAGATAGTCTCATTGCAGCAGATAAAAAATATCTTAATTTACTGGCTGCATCAGGCAAAAGCCTTTCTGAACCCATGGACTAAAGATGCCATGTCCAGAGTGCAGGTTTTAATGAGAAGCAGAATGGTAGCCCCCATGCACATCTATCCATATCCCCTTTTTCCTTTTTCTGCACATGGGATTAGGGTGTCACTTCAACAGTGACAATCATCTAGAGACAAAGTTCAAACCACTGATTGGCTAGCTCTGCCATGGTTGTTTTTCCATACCTAACATACCCATGCACACTCACACCCATGACCAATTTAGAGTATCCAATCCACCTACTGCATGTCTTGGTGTTAGGGAGGGAAACAGTGCATCCAGAGAAAACCCATGAGTACACAGGGAGGACATGTAGACTCCATACAAAAGGTACTCCAGCTGGGAATTGAACCAGAGAACCGTTTGCTGTATGATGACATTGCTATCCACTCACAGCTGTGCCATTCCACATGACCACAAGTTCTGGACACAATAAGCTCTTCTTTGGGTGGCAATAGTGTATATTTAAAGTATTAGCAGTGCAGAGTGGCAGCACTTTGGTGATACATGAATATAGTGTGCTTATGTCCTATTAGCCTATAGACAGTTAGAAATGAGCTTGATAGTGCTGCCTAGGGTGTGATAGTACAATGCATTATGGCCGCAGTTCAGAGACAGCCATGCTAATTTACCTCATTATCATAATCACTGAGCTACAGGGCCCATTGTAGTATGATAACAAGCATGATAGATCAGTGTGGGAGACCACATGAAAAATGAGCAAATGAGGAAGAGGACTTCAGTGGAGAAGACTTCGTCCTGTGGTATTAGTATAATGAAAGGAGATTAGACAACTGGTAGTGTACCTCTTCACTGCACTGAACACCAATGGTGAATGGCAACAACAAAGGTAGACAAGAAACAGTAGACTGGGTGAGGTAATATAGCAGAGGGGCCAGAGCAGTTCCCACCTTTCCAGATGTGCAATAGTGGGGCATTTTTTTATAAAACCATGACATTTTGCAGGACAAACCATGCCCACATTGAGAACAAAGGATTGTGCTTACTTTTTTGACAATATAGAATTTGAAATTGATTCTGTGGGTTATAACAGTAACAGGTTTTAGATGTAGAATAATTGTTTTATGCAGCTATTAAAATGTAGGAGATTTTGTCTTAAAAACTCAGGACATTTATCTAAGCCTGACAAGTTATTGTCCAGCTGAGGGTCTCACCATGACATAGAAGATAGCACAAGGACATGACAGGATAGTTTACAGTTGTAGGGAATGTTTAACATTACAGAGAGCATAGCACAAGGGCATTACATTAATGCCCCCAGGGCAACACTGTGGCCTCTGTTTACAGACTACAGGACATGCTACATTGAAACAATGGTTCCTGTACATTAGTGAAAATATGGTCATATGTAGAAAGAGAAGTGAAAGGCACAGGATGTGGGCAGCACTACTAACTGTCAGCACACTGCTGCAAGAAAGTGGTCAGTGATAATACGTCAGTTGCTGCCATCTGTGTAGGACAGGATGTAATGGTCACAGCCACTGAATAGAGGAAGGGATCCAGTGCAGAGATAGCTGCATTGCTATCACCTGTCATCATAATCCACTCCACCTGTACAAATGATGATGACTGTGCCCTGCCCATCCTTCTGTGCTGTGTGGGTAAGATAAGGTCTGATGCACAGTATGACAAGTACTAGCCTGGTTGTGTTAATGCCAAGGGCATTCATGCATGTGCACACTGACAAACGTGTAACCCACAGGTATACATGTTTTGTTATGGGTCCAAGATAATGTCAATGGCTGGAAATGATCACCACTGTGAGACATAGCATGTACATCCCTGAAAGAAATGTAAAACCAAGAAGGCTTTCTAGAACAAAGTGTGGCAGGGACTGGTACAGGACATCAGAGGTGAAGGTGGCCAAAATAGAACAGCAATACAGGTGTACTTCTGGGTCAGTGATATCATACTGTAGGCCATGACCAAGGAACAAGACATTGCAAGGGACATGCCCACCAAAGGAGGTAGAACACTAACACAGAAGTATCTCACAGAGGTGGAAAAATTCCTGGTAACCCTGTCTGAGGAAGGTATACAAATCCTCATACCCAGTGCTGGCTTGGATGTGTAGGCTAGGCTGGTGATGACTGAGTACCTGTGGTGCAGCATGTTAAACAGCTTGCACACTTCATGTTTGTTAAACAGCTTGCCCACTTCATGTTTTACACTGACCCACATGTAAGAATGGATTATTATTCAACAGAACTCCTCTGCATATCTGTTCTGGTATATTGAGGCTGCAACAGTGACAACCTGTACCACAAGGTGTGCAATGTGGTGATATGTTATTCAAGAGTGGCCTGTACCAGTATGCATGCCATTTGTTGGGGGGAGTTATGCATGCATTCCAGCACTGCTACAGGTGTATTATCTTTATCTACTGACATGTTCTACTGATGTAAGATCCAATGCAACAAGCTGACACATGCCTGAGGTCAACAACTGTCCGTGGCTGATGATGATGGTAAAGTGCTCAAGGGCAATGTTAACAATAGAGGGTACACATACATTTTTCACACATGAGGTGATAGTGGAGGACCAGGCCAAATGTTTATCATCACCTGTATTTGGTGCTTGAGGTCCTGTCAGTGTAATCCCCACACATGCCACACAGGAGTCAACTCTACCAATGACATCCATCAGCTGCACTGTCATTGATGTACATTTCCCCACTGTTGGGGGGAGGAGTGTTGGTGGCACTCATCCTCACGACTTCAGATTTTTCCTCAGCTTAGGTACTGCATTTGCTGAGTTCACATGTAGCCCGTATGACACCCATTGGGGCATCAGTAAAACTTCTAGCAAATGCCCAGCATTGTCACTATGGGTCATAGCAGCCATGGTCATGAAACAGTCTGAATGTGTGGTGGATGGTCACAGACCAGGTTTATGTAGTGTGGAGGATGGTCACAGACCAAGTTTATGCAGATGGCACACACTGTTCAGAAGACAACATCACTGTTGCATCTGGCCATTGTAGCCACTACACCTAGGCTTAAACAATTTCATGGTCACTGTCCACTGTGCTTATCTGGCTCCATCTCTGGGATGCCTTACCACACTAGTCAGTCTGATTCGTATAGTTTCACACTATCCCTCTCCCCTCTTGGTCATCTGGGTGTCATAACTATCTGTGATTATCTTTGTAATTATAGACACCATCCTTCTATTGCCTCCCAACCTGCTTCCCACCAGAGCAATTACAAGATCCACCTCTCATTACCTTTACATCTATGATAGCTGCATTGCTGATACCTGTCATCATGATCCACCCCACCTGTACAAATGATGATGACTATGCCCTGTCCATCTATCTGTGCTGTGTGAGTAAAATAAGGTCTGATGCACAGTATGGCAAGTGATAGCCTGGTTGTATTAATGCATGCAGCATCTCTACATTGTACTGTCGATAGCTGTGGACCAGATGCTTCCCCCTTTGCCAGTGCTGAAATATAGTTTGCCTGTTCTTGCTTTATATGGGCAGTTACTGCAGCTGGTTCATCTAATGACACAGCACCCACCTCTTTCTCCACTGCTGCAACAGGTCTGTCAAGTATCACTGCAATATTCAAAACTTGCAGCTGCTTCCAAACTCCTTTATTCTGTAAAATGAATGACTCACTGCAGGTCTCAGGTACCTACTAGAATGTACCACCAGATGTGTCCAAGCAGCAGAAACATGGCTTTAGGAGACCAACTAGATGTTCGATAATATTCCATGTCTGTGAGTGTGTGGTGCTACATGTCATCTCAGATATGGTGCAGGAGGTTTGCATAGGGTTCATCATCCACTGTTCCAAGGCATATCCTACATCACCTACAACACACACACACAGGGGGTGGCTCATGCTATAGGACTGCAGGACTGCAGCCACCCACCTGTAGAAGAAAAGAATAATGAAATAAAAAATGAAATACAAAATTAAAAAAAAAAAATCGCGAGTCCCGGAACTCCACGCATGTGCACTTGGAGTTTCTGGTACTCACAGAGCTACAGACTGCTGTGTTAGGCAGTCCGGATAGGGGAGAAAGACATTTCTACCCTGCAGTCCCAGAAGTCTGTGCGGTGATGGCCGCACAGAATGGAAGGACACCAGACTGCATCACCTGCAAGCTGGAGCCTGCAGCCTACTCTCGCAGAGCCAGGAAACCCCAGCCTACTCTCGGAGCCAACCAGCCAATAGTTTGCATGGGCGGGCTAAGGAAACCAGCTGCTGCAACTGGATTAACGTGTGTGAAGCCGTTAGTTTGTGGGCTAAGGAGAAGGAAACCAGCTGTTGATTCTGCTGCTGTGGGCTAAGAAGAAGGAAAACAGCCATTGATTCTGCTGCTGTGGATTATTCAGGTAAGGACTGCAGGCTATGGAGAAGAGGTGTGTGTGTGTGTGTGTGTGTGTGTGTGTGTGTGTGTGTGTGTGTGTGTGTGTGTGTGTGTGTGTGTGTGTTTGTGTGTGCATGTGGTACTATTTAAAACACTGCTAGACAAGGAAACAAAGTTCCTAAATGTCAAAAATTATGCATGGTAACAAATAGCATTACTAAATATAAAGCAGAAACTGAAACCACAGGCTTTGGTTATTAACCATGCATATCTTTCAGTATCAATGTTCATTTGAAAAGCTACACTCATACAACATGACCCCAAAATTTTCATCATTCTTAAAGATACTGCATTCTAGGGCGTCAGTATGCAGACCTCTGGGATTCTCTTTGTGTTGTCTAATTCCAGAAACCTACACAAGAACAATTACAGCCCATTCAAACCATGATACTGACAGAGAAATAACACATAACACCAATGGCAAAGAATCTAACATGGTGAAAGAGGGCCATATGAAAGAGTGTTAATTAGTAAACGTGGTTCAGAAATCGTAGCTCAGAATTGGTAGAGTGTAGCATGGAGTTAAGATGCAAGTTTTATACACAATTATGTACAGGCAAATTGCCTTTTAATCGAAATGGATAAAGGTCTAACATTTTGCCCATGTCCATGAGCCAACAACTAAACATCTCTTTCTCTCTCTCACTCTATTCATGTATTCCATCCCACATATTCTACACATTGTTTAAACCTGATTACTAACTCACACTGCATTACCATCTCATTAAGGCCATAAAACCCTGCCAATAAAAATGCTTCCTCACATTTCCTCTAAAATGTTTCATTTCTAACTGCCAGTTATGCTTTGGCCTATACCAGCATTCACATCACGAGATCGAAGGTAAAAACACTGTGCTCAACAATGCCCCCAAATCAATAGTGAACCCCATAAAAAACAAAGCTGTCATAAATATACACCTCCATATTCTGCTATGCTAAATTTATAAACTGTGAGGTTGCTGAATGCTGAGACTAAGAAAATACTCCATTCCTCAAAGTTTAGCAACCTCTAAATTACTACTGCTACACTGTTCAACATTACTGGTCTCAAAGATTAGTTTATAGTATTCATGCAAATGATGAAAGTGCCATCAGACTATCTCCATGCGGCCTCTACACCAAGTAGCCCGCCTCTTGAACTGTAGCTTCTTAAGCCTGCCTACTACTTATTCTGCAAACACATATTATGCCTCCTCCTTCTCTTCTTTCCTCTAATGAAAATAATAAGAATTAGTCTTTCATTTCAATAATCTTCCATCACATTCACCAAGTTAGTTACTTTCATTTGGACTTCTTCTGACATCTTAAAATCCTTCATTGTGTGTGTGTGTAAAATGCCCCAGTTGCTATATACTGGTGGCTAGAGAACACATGATGGTGGGTAGAGAATACTCAGACTTGAGCTCTGTACCTTGGGTGTAGGTGGCAAGGGCCTGAATTCCCTACTCACCACCATTTGTAAAAAGTTTGCAGATCTTTGCCTCATATTTGTTCTATTCCTCATAAAATCTGTGGTTTCTGTATGCTTGTTTTAACTTGCAAAGTTAGTAGTGCAGTGGTGCACTGGTAGCATTGTTGCCTAACAGCTACATGTTCTCTGGTTTGATTCTTGGCTGTGGTGCCTTCTGTGTGGAGTCTGCATGTCCTCCCATCTTACAAATACATGTGTTTGTCCCTGTTCTGCTGAAGATTGACTTTTGTTCCAAGTCAGACTTTCCTGGTTAACAAATGTTAAATAAATAAAAATAACAGGCATTTGAATTTCATACTTCATATTCTACAGAAAGTACATGGTAACACAAAACCTTTTATTCCAGCAATTTTCTAAGTTTATAACATGGAGATTTGAAATTTGTCCCTATTTTTAGGACTGTGTTCCCCGATTATTGACTTTGTCCAGGTTTTTTGTGCTAAGGTTGAGAGCTATGGTGAGAACTGAATTCACTGAATATGTTTGGGGGCTGTATTCCCCCATTACTGGCTTTGTCCACGTGTTTTTTGCTATGAGGTTGAGAGATATGGTGAGAACCAAATTCACTAAATGGTAGCCATTTAAATTTCAGTCTTCCTCTTTTTAACCCAAGTGCTGATCTGGCATAGTGGTATGCTGCTCTGACTGTTTTGCAGAGGGTCCCCTGGGTTCAATACTTGGCAGTGAAATGTATGGTGGTAACACAGCATTTTTTTCTAGCAACTTTCCAACATTATACAAGCAATGTTTAAAATGTGTCCCTGTTTTTTGTGCTTTTGTCCCCCCCAGTACATTTTGGCTTTTTCCAGATTTCTTGTGCTGCAAAGTTCAGAGATACAGCTGAGTGCTGAGTAGATTTTGCAAGGAGCTGAGAGCTGCAGAGGAACAAAAGTTTAGTGCTGCTTATGCTGAGTCTGCTTGCATTGTTAATAGTATAACAGGTAGTGTACTTGGTTTTGATGCAGAAGGGTGTGGGTTCTACTCCCACAGTAGGTAGATGCATTGCTGATACTGTACTGCCTTGTAAAGGGGGTGGATTCTGCAGTCCTTTTAGGCGAAGATACTAGTAACTATGAACCTGTTATCAGTTAGCCATCCATTCCCTTTTGTGATATTACTAGCTTATCTTTTTTTAATGCAACATAGGCAATTTATTCCTCAAGGGCAACAGGCACTTTATTTGTAAATGAAACAATGACATATAAAGTTGTTTGCTAGCAGCAACCTATTCATTAGTTACAGATTTCTTTAATGTGGAATTATTTAGATGGCTTTTACTTCTTCAGAGATTGTGCATATTTACTGATACTGGTGGACTGTAGAAGTCTGAGTAGACTTTTATGATGGAAATGTTCTGAACTGGGCAGTTTTGTCATTATTGGTGCATGTGTTTTGTTTCATTGTTTACTGGAAAAATGTTCAAAACAATAAATTTAAAATGCCGTCTGACAACTGCACTGTATTGTACAAGGTCAGGAAGGTGTATCAAAGAGCGTGTGTATGTTTCGTGTTCAAGGGTCCTATGATTTGAAAACAGCCCAAAGTTAATTTTTATCTGCCAGTGGCAAAATGTATTTTCTTTGAATGTGGGTTTCAATGCTGTTTCAATGAATGTGAGTTTCAAGGGCAGAGAAGTTTTAATGCTAAGTCTATTTTCATTGTGAGACTCCATTGCATTGTTTAGCAGATGTCATAGGTTCATAGGTTCATAGGTTCATACTAGGCTATCTGCCCTAGGGCATTTATAACCCTAGTCAGAGTATGTTTGGCTTTCGCCACCCATTTTAAATTAATTTTGCTATGCCCTTTTTCAAGGTTAGTATAATGTGCCTCTGTCTAACAGTGACACAGAAGTGATACCCGGGGTAAACCTATGATCTCCCATCCACTCATCAAGACTCCTCTTGAAGAGAATCAATGAGGGACTCTGCCTAACCTGGACTGGGATTTTATTCCAGAGTGAAGGGAGCCTCTGGGTTATGAATCTGTCCCTCCAGCATGTCCTATTTATTTCAGTGCTGAGGTTCAAGTCTCTCGAGCACGTAGCTCGATGGGATTTGGATTTTTTGAGGTGCAGCATGTCCCTTAATTACGGGTTGGACATGGCCTTATACGTCAGGCACAGGTCACCTCTGAGCAGGCGGTATGCCACTGTGTAGAGCTGGAGTTTCTTTAACCGGGCAGCATATGGCATCTGTTTGAGCCCTTTGATCCTCTTGGTGAGGTACTTTTGGGGTCTTTCCAGTTGCTGCAGTTGTTTGGTAAGGTACATCCCAAAAGGGGCATTGTACTCGATTATGGGCCTGATGAGGGATGAGTAAAGAGGCACGATGACCTCCCCTAATATAGATGTGAATCCCTTCATGATTAGGTGGGCTATATAAAATGTTTTTCTAACCACTTTGGCCACGTGGTTGTCAAATGAGAGATTGCTATCAACTTGGGTCTCCAGGTCCCTAATTACTTCTTCTGTACTTAGTGGATTACTACCTATGTGGTAATTTGTGGGCACTTTGTTTTTGCCAAAGGGGATGACTATACACTTTTTGGCATTTAGCTTGAGGCCATGGCTCTGGCACCAGTTGTCTGTTTCTATGAGGCCCTTTTGGAGGATGCTTGTGTCAGCTGGAGAGTCGATTATGGCGCCCAGTTTGCAGTCACCTGCGAACTTGGTCAGCCACAGTCCTTCCGTGTTGGCCTGTACCTCCGAGAAATATATACCAAACAAGAGAGGTCCCAGGACTGAGCCTTGTGGGATGCCACTTGTAACTGGTTTGGAGTCTGACATGGCTCCAGCAATTCTAACCATGTGGGTTCTGTCCTTGAGCCAGTTTGCAACCCATCTAGTGACATAGGGGTTTATATTTAAGCTGGTGAGCTTATCTATAATGCCTGAGTGGGGTATTGTATCGAAGGCTTTTGTGAGGTCCAGATAGGCTGTGTGGACCACCTTCCCTTCGTCAATGGCCTTGGTGACTGTTTCAAAGAAGTCAACCAGGTTTAAGAGGCAGGATCTGCCCTTAACAAAGCCGAACTGGGTAGGATCCAGTGTCTGTAGGTCCCCAATATCTTTATTTATGAGGTCCATGATGATCCTTTCCATAGCTTTGCAGACCAAGCTAGTCAGGCTTATGGGGCGATAGTTTCCAGGGTCCGTTGAGGCACCACCTTTGTGGAGAGGGACCACTGTTGCTGTACGCCACTCTTTGGGTACATATCCTGTAGTAAGGCTGAGATTGAACAGTAGTTTTATGTTTGGGTTTAGCTCTTCTTGGAGTTCATGTAGGACGCAGCCTGGGACACCGTCTGGTCCCATTGATGCTGCGTTCTTTGCTTTGGAGAGGGCAGCTCCCACCTGAGCATCTGAGATGTCAGGGGCGCAGCACTCTGCTGGGATAGATATTTGCCCTTTTGGTGGGGAGGGGAGAAGTTTGCGCTGAACCTGTCAGCTAGGATGTTGGCAATGTCTGTGGGTTCGGTGTATTTTTTGTCATTTTGGACTAATTCTGAGCATATCTGGGAATTCCCACCCAGGTTCCTAACATAACTAAAGAAAGCCTTGTGATTATCCTTAGTGTCCTGTGCAATTTTTCTCTCGAAGCTGGCCTTTGACGATTTTATGAGTGCCCTTAGTTTTTTGGTAATACTGATCAGAGATGCCTTCCCTTTTTGGGATTTTGCTCTATCATGTAGTAGCTTCCTCCTTCTATTGTATAGTTTGTTTATGGCTGGGGTCCACCAGACAGGTCGTCTGCCTTTGGAGGATTGGGTCTTGGTTTTATTTGGGATTGCATGATCCATGCATTCTTGAAGGTGTTCATAGAATGCATTTATAAAGGATTCTGCGGTCTGGGCCATATTTTCCACAGGCCCGGGGGCTTTGAAGGATTCCACCTCGGTTTTGAGGAGTGTGAAATTTGCTTTAGAGAAGTTTTTCACTGTGGTTTTCTGGGCAGGAGGTGGGGTCGGGATGTGAATATCCAGTGAGATTAGTTTATGGTCTGATCTTACCAGTGAGGGATACACTTCTGGTCTGGAGCATAGAGTCCCCATGTTGGTGATGATCAGGTCCAGTATGTTTTCCCCTCTTGTGGGAGTGGTAACAAGTTGTTCCATAGCATTTAAGTTTATGAATTCTAGGAACCTTTGGGCAAGGGTGTTGGAGCTAGAGTAATGCTCACAATCTATGTTTGGGTAGTTGAAGTCGCCCATGTCTTAGTGTTTGTGCTATAAAATGCAAAATAAAACTTTCAAATGAAATCCAAATCATCGCAGAAGTAAAGCAGTATGCACATTACAGTGTTTATGGTAAATGGGGCGAAATAACCAAGGAATGGGACATTGGAATGGCTGCAGGGGGGAGGCTCCATTCGACCATGAGTTTGTGAGGGGGGAAGGGCAGCAAACTAAGACAGCCCTGGCTGAACTATACCTCTCAACTGTCCAGATTTTTGGAGAATGAATAGATTTTTGCTTCTTTTTGGTTTGTTCCTCATAAAATTTGTGGTCTTCTGGCAAATTATTTAGGAATGAAGTCACTAAATAATGACAGACATTGAGTTTCAGACGTCATAACCTTCAGAAAAATGCATGCTAAAGCAAGACCTGTTATTCTATCAAATGTCTTAAGTTTATACAAGAGGAATTTTTAGTACTGTTTGTATGCTCCCCAATATATTTGGCCTTGTCCAGATTTCCTGCATTAAGAAGTTGAGAGGTATGTGCAAACAAATCGCTTTATAGAATTAGGAATATCCAAACCTCAACCATCCTCAATTTTGGCTCAAAATGTTGCTCTCCCCCTAATAATCCCTCCTCAAAATGGCAATTTTGGAAGAAAACGTGGAGGGTTTACAATTATAAATAACTGTAATGATCAGAGTTATAGTTTGCTTTTATTTCAGAAATGCATGTAGATGCTCTTATTTTGTCAGCTGCTCAAGCTAACAGTACGAATATTAAAAAGGTGTCCCTTCTTTGACAGGATCTCAGCTGTATTGTGTGGCAATTTTATATTTTTGCATCACATTTTTGGTCTGTTTTTCATAAAATTGTGGTTTTCTGACAAATTAGTGGCAAATCATTAAAGACTGAAGTTAGAAAATAATGGCAGACATTTGAGTTTCAGATTTCATACCCTTCAGAAAATTCATACTAATGCAAGACCTACTACTATTCTATTATCTTTCTAAGTTTATAAGAGCAATATTTAAAAAATTGTCTTTATTTTTGGGCCTGTGTCCCACTTCTATGTATGGCTTTATCCAGATTTCTTGCTCTGAAGTTGAGAGGTATGAGTGTCAGAGCCATCACTGTCAGCCAGAGACATGTCAAATTGTGACATACTTGTTGCACCCCACTCCCCATTGTAGTGGGTCTGGATTTGTCCAAGCAAGGCAAGGAGCAGTTATGCAGTTAAGTGTGCAGAGTATTCCCCCATCCAAGGTAGACCACAAGTACGACCGTGGCTTTTCATCTGTCCTTGATTTTGCAGAATGTTCTGGTTTTCTGTCATATTTTTATACTGTTGAGTTATGCTTCTTATTATTCAGAAAATGCATACTGTCGCAGTGCCCTGTTGCTCTGTGTTTAAGTAGCAATGCTTTAATGACCATCAGGTAAGCTTGTCGGAGATTGTAAGATGCAAGTAAGCTTTAATAAGCATACTGTTAAAGAATTACCAACATTGAAAGCCTTTTCGTTGTTGCCATGCAGAGAATATTTACATAACTAGATAACGTATAAGTCTTAGGTATTGAAATGCATATCACAGTATTTGTAATAAAAGACAGGATTACAGTATTTTCAGAAACTCATTACATTTGTTGGAGACTTGCAGTCATCTTTGCAGGCTTTACCCGTAAACTAAACAGAATGCCAGTGTATCATGTGTGGTCCATAACTTGTGCAGTAATCCTTAAAACAATTTATCTTGAGCTTGTTTCTTGTTTGTTGTTCATTTTTTACTTTTACTTTACTTTTTAAGCCTTAGGTATTGAAATGCATATCACAGTATTTGTAATAAAAGACAGGATTACAGTATTTTCAGAAACTCATTACATTTGTTGGAGACTTGCAGTCATCTTTGCAGGCTTTACGCGTAAACTAAACAGAATGCCAGTGTATCATGTGTGGTCCATAACTTGTGCAGTAATCCTTTAAACAATTTATCTTGAGCTTGTTTCTTGTTTGTTGTTCATTTTTTACTTTGATCATGTCTTCCCCATAAAACAAGTAGATAGTTGTTGTCAGGCAGCAGGTCTTTTTTGGATAAGAAACATTTTTACAAGTGGCAGTATCACAGAGATTGCTACTTTCAGCATGTTACTTAGTAATTTTATAAAGCTGAATACAAAATTATAATTAGAACTGCAGTGCAAGGAGAAGTGGCTTGAGTTGAGGGATGCTTGTTTTTTTATACTTGATTTTGACTGGCATTCCAGTAATGTATTTAAAAAGTAATTTATTTTTTTCATGCCTCAAAACCTTTGTGTTTCCATCTAGTTATTAAGTTGTCATGTAGGGTGCCGCTGTAACAGGGGCTCTTTTCCACTATTTATTTGGTGTAGGTAGACCAGGATGGGGACACTGGCTGGTGTGGTGGGGGGTGCCGTGGAGACCTTTTGCCTAGAGCACCAGTTGACCTAAAGCTGCTCCTGCTCACAACCTTTGTGTTTCCATCTAGATATTAAGTAAGCTGTCATGTAGCCAATGCATTGAAATATTTTTTCTTCTACACTTCATTTTGTCTTGATTGGATTCTTGTAATGACAGTTTGGCACCCAGGGCAGTGTATTTAATTAAAGTTCCAGTTGTGGTTTTGAGCATAGCCCCACCCCTTTCTAGTTGGTCACACCCCTTCACATTGGCCCTACCCATTCAGCTGTCTCCTGCAGCCCCCCTTTAATTTGAAGTCACCACCCACCACTGAACACACAACAGTGAGAACCATTATGAGCTGCCTGCTGCTTGTGTCAATGGAAACTACATATCCTGGCCTATGTAGCTGCCAATGTGTACACCTCCAATTATAATATTACTCTGTACATCACATGCCATGCATCACTTAATAGATGGAAGCCCTTCCAGCTGATATATCAAATATCATGTGGAGGCAAAGTATTAACACACCTGAGATAAACATTGATATAATGTTGTGTGAAGAGAATACCCTTCCTGAATTGCAAAGGTCTTTTGTGAGTTATACAGGTAATAATGCTGCCAATGTTTTTTTTCTGCCAACTCGCCAAATAATGTTACTGTGCAAAATAATGATTGAACAGAAATTTGTCATTTTTGCAGCTCTTTGCTAACAGATATAAGCACAGACAGCATTCATTTCAATTCTGAGAGAGCTGACTGTTAAAGCACTTATTCAGCAAACTTGGATATTACTGCTTCCAATGCAGACAAGTCTTCAATGCATGAAGTTGTTGATGATTCTGATAATATATCTGATGTTGACCAAGATAACAATGTATTTTTAAACAATGAAGTTTATAGACATTTAAATGACATGCATGTTTGTTAGGTCAGTAATGTTTTTACAACTGAATTTGTGAATGCTGATGTTGATACCGTCAGCTTTTCTGTAGACTCTACATTAAAAGCTAATAATGTATACCAAGTTAGCATAATGCTTATAGCTGAGTATGTAAATAACGTTGTAGATGTGGTAGTGGGACACTGTTTCATCTGATGATTTTACTGCTTTTTTCTGTTGCAGGTATGTCAGATGGCATTGTTTTATCAGAAACCAGTAAAGTGTATCAAGCTAGTGATATGCTTGTTACTGAGTATGTGACTAACGGTATTTGCATTATTCAGGATGATGTTTCATTTAAAGCTGTTAATGCTCCAGTGAATGTTGTTTCAGTAAGAACTAGTGATGCTCATCATGTTAGTAATATATTTGTGAATGGCCCTGTGGCATTATCGCTGACAATTTTCAGAGTGAGGTTCATACCTCTCAACCTCTTAGAGCAAGAAATCTGGACAAAGCCATAAATTAAAGTGAGACAATGCCCCAAAATTAAAGACAATTTTTAAATATTGCTCTTGCAAACTTAGAAAGTTGATAGAATAACAGGTTTTGCATTAGTATGTATTTTCTGAAGGGTAGGAAGTCTGAAACTCAAATGTCCGTCATTATTGTCTAATTTCAATATTTAATGATTTGCCACTAATTTGCCAGAAAACCACAATTTTATGAAAAAAGGACCAAAAATATGAATCAAAAATCTGGACATTCTGTGCAAATCTGTGCAGTTGAGAGGTATGGTAAGGTTTCACTGACACTACAAATTTCCATTCCATATCCATATCCTGTAAAACAAAATCAGGAACGGGAAACCAAACAAAGCACTTGAAAGTGATAAAAATAGCGTAAAAAAGCCTTTTAATTGCCGCTTTCGTCCGTAGACTTCATCAGACATATCCATATCCATCCTGTCTCATCTCTCTAAAATCCTTGAAAGAGTTATTCATTTTTTTTCATTTTATTTATTTTACATTTGTTGACTGGGTATGTCCAACTGAGCTGAGTAGCCCTTTTTCAGTGGAGGCCTGGGGAGAAAAGCTCTACATAACATACAATTAATATGTTCACAGAATAATTAAAAAGCAAAAAAAAAAAATTCATACGTCTTGAGAGAGAATTACAATATATACAAATGTCGTCAAATGCGTTGTCGCCTCACAGTAAGATGTTGTCCTGTTAGATTCTCAGCTAAAGCGTCTTCTGTGTGGAGACATTCGTGAATGGGCGTACCTTCGTTGAAGGTTGTACGTCAGGGCTGGCAACTCGGTACGTAAAAATCTGCTGCCAATCATTAGCAGACCGGAGTTCTGCTGTGGCAACCCCTAACCGGGAAAAGCCGAAAGATACAACAACAACAAATGTCGTCAAATATGACAATATATGCAATGTGTCTCAGATTAATAACAAGAAAGAAATTCAAAAGTATAAGGTTTCATAACACAGCACTATACATACTGACAGTAACCCTTTGACAGGTGATGTAGTACTGAGTATTTATAGTAGTTTTAACAGATTGTGCTTATGGAGGGTAAGTACAGTGACAAGCGCAGAGACTACTAAAGTACTCTTTAGTAGATGATTTAAATTAGAGTTGCATGGATTTATTTGGTTTATTTATTGTATACAGCAACAATGTCTTCACTATCTCTTATAAAATAAGGTAATCACACATATGTAACATGGATTTTGCAAATTAGTTGCCACAGAATCACCAATGCGTGTCCAACCACCTCTGCATTCGTAAAAATGTTTATTCCACAAAAAGACGAAAAACGAACTGTATACACTTTAACACAATAAACGGTTAAGTGCTTTCACCCACAACTTGGTGGGCTTCATCAGAACACTTTAATCACTATAAGTACGCCTTATATTTAAAAATTGGTGCCAAATACCGGCTGATGTTAAACCATCTGCTCTTCAAACACCTTATCTCACCTCTAAGAAATCACTCACCAATCTGTCATCTCCAGTGAAACCTGGCTTACAAAAGCCCAACTCTTACTCAACCCCCAATAAAACAAACTCCTCTACTCCCAAAAGCCATACCCTTAACAAAGCATCTTTCAAAATCTTTTTGGCAAATTGCACTGAAATAAAATTAATTCACCATACCAAACTGTTAGGAATCATAATAGATGATAATCTAAAATTTTACCTCCACATCCAAAGCAATATCAAGAAAACCCATCAAAACTAGGCATGCTATACAGAAATAAACATTTTCTGAGCACACCCAAAAAGTTACTCTAGCAAAACCTACCTTTTGCCTTCCCTACTCCATGGAGCCCCAATTCTAACCAATTTACAATCATCCATAAAAAACAAGCTTGAAATCTGCTACAAAAAACAACCAAGTTTGCTACTAATTCAACCTCCTTTACCCATCACTGTAAAGATCTTCATACCCTTAGCTGTCTGGAACTCCCCCTCCATCTCTCCTACATTCATCTTAAAACAATACATAAAATCATACACAAAGCATTAGCTTGCCCAGCTCTTACCCATTTAATCAACATATTTTTTCCCTAAAAAGAACTCTCAGATCAAAAGACAAGCATCTTCTCACCATAAATAAACCAAATAAATCTCCTGGGCTAAGCCTATATTCATACTCAGTGGTAAAAAAAGGAACTCCCTACCTCTAACCACCAGAATTATTTCTGAAATACCCACCATTAAATGCTCCTTAAAAGAATACCTTACAAAATCATGGACCTGCTCCTGTGCCATTCCTAGCCGAACTTACTCACTATTCTTCACTCACCCCCCACCCTTCAACCTAAGTCACACCTCATGACCCTCTCCAGGCTCCTTTCTTTTGTTTTTCCCGACTACCTTACCATATCCACTTTCTCTCTGCAGACCTTTCCTCTACCTCTTTCTCTTCCCCCCTGCTCACCTAAGCTCCTTAAAGACATTGCACTCTTGTTATAATCTCCTTTTTTCTCCATCCTTACTTCCTTTTATAGATCTAATATGAACACCATCTCTCATACTAAGCCATCATTCAATTTCCCCTCACTGTCTCTAATCATGTAATTTCTAATATCTCTTTAAATATCTTATTAGAATTGCCTCAGGTATCATTTATCACATACTAATCTATGTAACAAATAATATTTCTAATGAGTTTTTCCTCACGTATTGTCTCCAACTCATGTTAATGTTTTTCATTGCACTGTACTATGAATCATAATCTCTGCGTTTTTCTCATCATGCTTTTTCACTCCTATGTTTTGTAGTATTACATGATACTTTGCGATTTAGGTGACCAGTGCATAGCATTTAAGACATCTTCCGGTCCAATACTGATGGATTTACTACACATCAGTAAGCCAAATGGCATAAAAAAATACTCTGTCTAGAGATCTAAACCTCTTCTGCAACATGAACAGGATGATTTGGAGGGACTACTGCTGGTCTGGAACAGAGTCCAAATTAAAAAAAAAAATTTCAACCCTGTTCACATTTAAGTGCAACTTGGATCTATGGATGGGAAACGGAAACTTTACCCCCCCCCCCCCCCCCAGGACTACTAATGGACAGTGGCAGCTCCTAAATGTATTATTCCATGCATGGGTCTTCTCAAATGATACATGTCATGATCCAAATTATTCTCATTAGGGGTAATATATAATTATCAGCTATGGGATAAGTAAAGCCAATCTCTAACCAAATGGGCTAGGGTAATTCAAGCACAAAAAGGGAAATTGGTTAGGCTTAAAATGCCCTGCAAGTGCAGCTCCTAAATGTATTATTCCATGCATGGGTCTTCTCAAATGATACATGTCATGATCCAAATTATTCTCATTAGGGGTAATATATAATTATCAGCTATGGGATAAGTAAAGCCAATCTCTAACCAAATGGGCTAGGGTAATTCAAGCACAAAAAGGGAAATTGGTTAGGCTTAAAATGCCCTGCAAGTGCAGGTAGCCAAGTACCTACTTATGAACCTAGGAGTACAAAGTAAGCTATAATCAATCTACAGTTGTCAGTGCCACCGATGCAGGGGTTATATCACAAATGATGTTACCCTTTTTCCTTTAGTGAGCATGGCATCATAATATAGGTTACTATAACTCATGCTTTGCATACTAATGACCATTTCTCTAATATGGATGACCACAACAGTTTTATAGTTGAGTTATTGTTACACAGTGTGGCCCCAGATACCCTAAATGTCAGTTTCCATGCACTGAAGGTCACTGTTATCATAGACAAGATTTTTTTTTTAGTTCTTGCCCTGCTGGTTTTGAGATTTTTAATTTCAGTGCATATGTTTTGGATGAATTTGAAACACTACTGCTGAAAAAAAATTGTTTCATTTTGTGCTACAAATCTGCATTATCTAATGAATGACCTGCATACAGCATATTATCATTTCAGCTGTGCCAATACTTTTAATCCCCCTTTGCAACAGATGATACAAGTATTTGAATCAGCCTATAGAGTATTGGGGCTTTATTAGAAAAAACAAAACAAAAAAAAAAACAAATAAAAGGTTATTTAGCCTCACTAAAGAAAAGAAGATGGTTATACATAATTTAGGTCACAACAAGGACATCAGGATCATGAAAGCTGATACCTCAGGAGAATAGTACTGATGAATACATACATACACATTTGTAATGTTGGGGAAATGTTAAGTAATTTGAATTCTTATGAACCAGTGAC
The DNA here is from genome assembly GCF_019279795.1 of Protopterus annectens. NCBI lineage: Eukaryota > Metazoa > Chordata > Ceratodontiformes > Protopteridae > Protopterus > Protopterus annectens. The sequence continues at coordinate 1,854,088,804 of NC_056737.1, forward strand.
ACTTTTTGATCAGTAATGAATGCAAATATATTAATTCAGACTTGGTTGAATTACTGCACACTGATAGGATTTAATCTGACTTGTACAATTTTCTCTATATGGAATTTCCTAAGATTTCCAGCATCTTCAGAATTCTGAAAAATACATACATTTGTTAATGCCCACCCTTTTCATTTGATAGTGTCAGCCATAGGTTCTAAAGCTGAACGTTTAGCTATATTAATGGACACGTTTTTTTCAGGGGTAGTGTAGAATAGATCATATATAAGGAATTCCTGACATGTTTTAGAGCTTATCAAGAACTTAGATTTTGGAAATGGGATTTTCTTTACACTCATAGTGGCAAGCACCTCTGTACAGGGTACCACAGGATAAGGATACTAAGAAGGCACCTGCATTGTATTAATTTTGTTGGCCATGTTAGGGAACAAGGGTTGAACTTGGGCTAGGCTTGTAAGGGCCCTAGGGCCATTAGCCTAGTAACCTCTTACGAATCTATGAACCCATAAGATGATGCCTTTGTGGCAAGGCAGTGAGGAATGACAGACAGTTCCTCAGTTTTGTTAATGTTCTACCATTTTCCTTTCCTTTCCTCTGTAGCCAGCTGGTCCAATGCAAGTATTAAGTTCTTGGATGATGGCATCAGGATGGATGCCACTGACGGTAAGTTCAAAGTTTTTAGAAAACCAACCTATAGTAAGGAACATTGTTCCATGCATGTCAGATGCTGGAAATTTTATAACAATAAAGGACACACTATATGGGTAATAACCTTGTAAGTACATGTCATTCCAAGGCTCTCGGCTAGTCAACTAGTGCTACCCAGACCAGAGATGTGCCTCCATTCATCGCTGTGTAATATTATTTACTTCATCAGCATGTGTTAAATATGCCCCAGAGATGATTGCTCCTAGTTAAAATGCCTTATGTGAGGTGTCCTCCCTCTCTCCTCATTGGCTTTTGATGAATGCTGTGGCTTCCTTCCACTTTCCAAAGACATGCTGTTAATTAAAATGACAGTTAAGTGCATGTGTATATGAGCATATATATGTGTGTGTGCCTGTATGTGCATGCATTTGTGGCTGTGTGTGTGAGTGAGTATGTGTGTATGTGTGTGTGTGTGTGTGTGTGTGTGTGTGTGTGTGTGTGTGTGTGTGCGTGTGCCTGCCTGTGTATGTATGCATTTGTGGTTGTGTGTGCGTGAGGTTGTGTGTGTGTATGTGTGTGTATACACTGCAAGGAATTACATCCCATTCAGGGTTAGCTCTCCAGCCTCTTGTGCTTTTTGGGATAGGTTCTGGTTCTTAATGCCTCTGAAAAGGAGAAAGCAGGTACTGAAAAATGAATGAATGAACAATCAAATGAAAATTTGTTAAATATGGAACATTTTATATTTCTGTTGGAGTAGTTTCTAGTGTTTTCTGATATTTTGATTAAAGATGTAACTGCTACATTTAGCCCCAAGACGTCAGCACAGACCAACAGTGATACTAATGTTGCTGCTGGTATGCCATCTGCTGGTTAGGATGATGTTCCCAAGTCAATGCTGTCCAGGTGTATTGCCATGGAAAAGGGTATGAACACATGGGGCAGAACCACTGATGTGAAGAACACAGAGATCAGCCACTTACCATGTGACAGTACTGATGCTACGATGTCATATGTTGCGTTTTTGAGACAGTGGAGATAGCTTGTGTATTGATTTAGCAGGACTCTGTATGCTGCATATCTAGTAGAAGAACATCACAGCATTTTTGGTGGTGATGAGCCTTCACAACTACATGAACCTACTGGTGTGTAATCATCCTTGGACTGGTAGGGATGCACAGCCTCTGGATACTGCTATACAATTGGGAGGACAAGTTTGCTTGTCTCTGTGAGATGCTTTTGCATATCATTTGGTTCTTGCTGTTCATTAAGGACATCATGGGTTGACATGTAAACAACCCAAGAACTTTATATGCCCTGTCTTACATATTTGCTACTATGCCTGATTCTGATGAAAGATGCCATGTAAACCTGGTGCAGGCTTTGTAGAATAACGCAGAGTGTCTGCAGAGACAACTAAAAGTGTGCCTAAAGGCTTACATGTTATGTTGCATTCATTATGTACAATGACAGTTATGAACAGCAGCACATATTGTTCAAGACATGGTTTGGTCACAGGATGTCTGCATTACAAGCATGACTTGGGTGCATGGCCATGGCCATAGTAACTCACAGGCAAAGCGAGTGTTGTGGACAGAAATTTTTTTCAATCTATTATCTTAGTTCTGTGGTTGCTTTCACCCTTCCAATTACACCACAATGTCTCCAAATACTAAGATCTGGCCCTAGATTATGCACATTACCCCCCCCCCCCCCCACACACACACACACACACACACACAAACACACATACAGTAGAGAGTCAATTATCAAAACTAATTGGGACCAAGGGTAGGTCGGATAATCAAACTGTTTGAATAATTAAACATATAACTGAACCAGAGAAAAAACTTCTAAAATCTTGTTTTGTTTTTTTTTTTTGCATAAATAAATATATACTTTTCAACCAATAAGCTATTCCAGTGAAAAATAAAGAATCTTTTTTCACACATGAGCTGGCTACAAGGTCAAAAAAACATGCTCAAGCAAAGATGTATAATATTTACATATTCAGACTTCATGATTTTTCCTACCTGAAGACTTGGAAGGTTGCTTCGGATAACTGACGTTTTGGATAATCAACTCTCTACTGTACACACAAATAGCGAGTTCCACTCTTGCTGCTCTTGTGAGGTGCACACTGCTGGTAGCACCACACGTCAGCATGCTCATGATAGCTTTCCCTATGGTTGTGGCCATTACTTTACACAAAGAATAGGAACCCTTTGAAATATGCAGCTTCCATTAATGGGGTCAGTGTTGTATGTTCTGTGATTCAGAGTGATGTGTGTAGTGTGTGCCGTTATGCCACTTGTAACCTTCATGAGATGATGAAATTGATGGCAGCATCTGAATGCACAAGTAGTCAGTGTCCCCTGTATGCATCACATGAGAGTAACATCCAAAAGGCTTGGTACATGTTAATCTTTGTGCTGTGTGCACATACAGCATGTCATTGCACATAGCTCTCTAAATGACATTTAGTGTCATAAGTGATAACCTGGCAAAATTTCATCGCCCCATAAGCCATGAGAACACTGCTCCCTATGCGGAACTGATCACAGACACCATATACAAGCATGTTAGTAGTTGCACAGTGTCAGCTGTACCCACCAGGAAGAAGTACAGAACTAACTCAGAAAAGAAGCCACCCTGATGGAATTACAACATAAGTAGACTGTATAAAAGACGGAAGAAAATAATGGGAAAAATTATTAGGTGTAGCACCCAGCAGGACGAAAGCACTCTCATCAAACTAAACAAACAACTCAAGAGGACAGATAAAGTCTACATAAGCCAAATTTGAGGGAAATTTGGTATCTCAGGCCAAGGACAACCACAAGGCATTTTTTTAATTATGTGTGCAACCTCAAAGGGAGTACACAATTGTGTGCAGAGTTCATTATTAATGGATCCATCTATACTGAGCCAGAAAATATAGCAAACCTACAGGCCAACAAATTCAGCACCAGCTTTATCCCTCTCTCCTTCTCAATATCCCCTCATGAAATAACAATAAATATAACTCCTCCTACTATCACTAGGGAACAAGTTTTCAATGCTTTCTCTAAGGCTAAGAACACTGCATCAAAAGGTCCAGACAGTATTCCAGGATGCCTTCTAAATAGCATGAAACATAGCCTATCAGACCCTATGGAATTGCTATGCAACTGTAACCTCCAAACAGGCTTTGTTCTTTATGAATGGAGAACAGCAACAGTTATCCCTCTGCACAAAGGTGGGCCATCTACAGACCCTGGAAACTACAGACCCATAAGACTCACTAGTCTAATATGCAAAGCCATGGAAAGAATGATCATGGAAATGATCAGTAATGACATTGAAAACCTCTAGACACTGGACCCAAGCAAATATGGTTTTGTCAAGGGCAGATCATGCCTACTCAACCTGGTGGACTTCTTTGAGAAGGTCACCAAAGCAATGGATGAGGGGAGGGGAAAATGATTCACACTGCCTACCTTGACTTGGCCAGGGAATTTAACACAATACCCCACTCATGCATTGTTGACAAATTCAAGAAGTTAGGTACAAATCCTTATAATACCTGGTGGACAGCCCGATGGCTCACAGATAGGACCCAGGAAGTTAGAATTGGGGAGTCCAGCTTTAAAGAGAGGCCAGTCACAAGCTGAGTCCTTCAGGGATCAGTCCTGGGACGGCCCCCTTTTTGACATTTACTTCTCTGAAGTCAAGGCCAATGACATTGTCCTCTGCCTGACTAAATTTGCAGATAATTGCAAATTAGGAGCAGTCACAGAATCCTCTGCTGACACAAATGTTCACAAGGAAGGGCTGACAAAGGCAAACAACTGGTGTCAGAACCTTGGACTAAAACTAAATGCCAAGAAATGCATAATAGTATCCTTCAGGAAGTCATCCACCCCTGGAAACTAACATATTGATAACACACCCTTAAGAACTGATCCAGTAGTCAGGGACTTGGGGACACACATAGAGTGTAATCTAGCCTTTGACCATCATGCGTCTAATAATGAAGGAAACATTTTACGTTGGGCAACTTATAAATAAAGGTATGGTATCTAGGTATCTAGGTCCAAGGAGGTCACTGTTCCACTGTATTCAGCATTCATCAGACATATCACTGAGTACAGTGCTCCCTTTGGTTATGTACCTAACCTGGCACATCCAAAAATTGGAATGCCTGTAGAGGTTAATAATTAAAAGAATACAGGGTGTAAGAAACATGTCCTTTGCAGACCACCTCAAGACCTTATTGCTGTACTCTGTCTCCTACAAGGTGTTCAGAGGAGATCTATGCCTGGCATACAAGGCATTGTCAGACCCCACCCTGGTGGGCCTCCTGAAAATCTGCAAAACAAACCACACCAGAAATACTCGTTCTAAAGACATAAACTTTGCCTGTGATATAAATAGGACCTGCTGGAGAGACAGGTATGCATCCCAGAGACTACACCTTGCCTGGAATAGGCTCCCCATACACATGAAGACAGTTGGATGGGGAACAGGAAATTCATCCTTGGTTTGGCACCTATGTCTCTAATGGATACAGCAGCCTGTAAATAGTTTATCTCCCAGGACCTTGCTTGTAAATGTTGCATCTCCCAAGCCCCTGCTTACACTTATCAAGGGATGCATGGCTAGGCTTAAAAAGGCCTTTATGATCATTAGCCTAGTACACACCTATGAACCTATGAACATTGCTGTGTGTTCCTTGAGCCTCAACATACTGGCCTCACTGATGTAGTTCCTAGAAAGCCTCTTCCTCAATATGATTTTCATCATCCTGCAGATAGTCTTATTCTGGTGCTTGTGGTTGTGGAGATAGAGCACCCAAACTCCAGAATGGAAGAATATCCTGCATGGGTGTTATTGTACAGTGGAGCAAAGCATATACTCAGTGATAATTCACAATGTTTTTCTGGAAACATAATGGAAATTGGTCCAAGATGTGTCTGGACACCTGAAGTTGGACTGAAGCAAATCATTCACCTCTTTCATCATTACTGGTGTCAACTTGCATACTTCATTATAGGCCTCTTCTGCTGCATTATTTGGATGTGATACATGCGACACTGGACAAGACTCAAAGGGAAAACTGCTACTCCTGTAATTAAAACATATTCATATTGTAGTATGGTGTGTTGTTTTGTTACTGTTACATCACTTTTAATAATTTTTCATGTTCACTCACTACAGAGTTTATTTTTTTTGTATCAAAATGCATGACCTGTAAACACAGTAGCTCATGCATTTTAGTGTAAAATCCAATGACCTTTGTACATGTAATCTGGACATATATACTTGAAGAGACTGCAAATCTGTGGAAATGTACTTGATACTCCACAACTGCAGTATTAGAATTCATTTCTGTACTGGCATTCAGAAATGCCCGTACAGAAATCAGTACCAGTACTGCACTACCGATCGATTAGCATCTCCTGATTGTGCCCCCTAACACCTTATAACCATAGTGACTACCTTCTTCACCTTACCCTAACTACACTTCTGGCATCATACACATTTTCAGGATGGTGTGATGATTGCTTTTTGTTATATCATATGCATGACACAGAAGCATAGAATTTAGTGAATGCCTGTCCTTGTGATTAATTTCTGTTGGCATCTTCTTACTCGGTGCACCAAGTACTCTTCACAGGTGCACTATATTCTTCCATGACTGCACATGACTGAAATGGCATTGATGTTTAGTATTGTTCTCAACCTCATTGCACAGAGGGATCAGGAATTTACATGGAATATGTAACTGTGCCGTCTGGGACCCTTCTAAGTTGAGCTGAAATTTTCCATATCCTAGTTTAGACAGCAACAGATACACTTTAACTTAAATATATTTAAGATTGCTCAACAAGCTGTATACTGCCATGTGTGATGCACACATCACACACAGACTGTCAGCTCCCTGCCCAGACAGGATACATCAGAGTGATTTCCTTGTCAGAGTACTGGCTGAGACTTGCGCCTTGTACAGAATCCAGCTGGTTGCTATTTAACTGGACCTTCTTGTGCAGATGCTACCTTGTCCTCAGCCTTCAGCATATTTGCTTGTGTGACTGCATTTTCTAGGAATAAAAGCACTTTCCTGCTTTACTATTGTATATGCCATTGTTTACCTCTATCTTTTAAAAGCTCAGCATTGCAATGTTTCAGGCTTGTGCATATGGCACAACTTGCTGGTGAGCATCTGTGTTGTCATCATTCACATTATGTGATTGCCAATGTTCTTTTATAATTCCAGGCTTTCTGCAGTCTTTTGTAAAATAATTGTAGCATTTTTCTCACCTGCAAATTCTTTTTGAATCCATCCTTATATATCAGCAGTACCAGGGGGGAAACAAATGGTTAAAAATTACATACAATAGGTTCTGTACTCCTCAAATTACTCCTTACTTTGAATGGGTATTTCCAAGTCTCTGTGCTTTTGCCTAATATTCAGTCATATTCATAAAGTTGTCTTTTTAAAGCAGCAAAGTGTTACTGACTGACTGATCAACAGTCTGATTTATTAACTAATTAAGCAGGTTGCGCCAGTGATTATATTCTGCTATGAACCACCTCAAAGCCAAAAACAGGTTCAGAGTAATATGTTTGAAAATGTTTATGTCAGGTATAATTCATTAGAGTTGTAACAAATAAGATGCTAAGGAAATTGGCCATCTGGAAAGGTATGATGGTTAGAATAAATACAGCAAAGAACGAGAAGGGATATATACAAAGAAATATGACATTACTTATTAGTATCAGTCTAAAGAGTCTATATAATCAGTTAAACCAGTCATTAGACAAATCATCGAAGTATTATTAGACATCAGGAGGACAGGTTTTTGAAATGTCAGTGGAAATACTACCCAAACGTTCTTAGACCCTACTCAATCTGGAGAAAGAAGACATCACATTGTTTTAGTTACTTGTGGTATACATTTATATAGCTGTCCAAAGGAATGCAAAAGGTAGATGTAAACCTTTAACATTGCTGAGTTATTTCCACACAAGGGACAATGAACAGAAGTGGGGTGTGCAGTGTTTTTTATTTTAAAATTGTAAAAACTAAATTGCTTAAAATAACTTAAAGGATAAATGTATCATTAACATGATTGATGTACTGGCCAATCCATTGGTACAGATGGATTAAGCTTTAGCTATAACTCAGCTGACCCAAGTAGGATTAGCATCTCAGGTGTCTGATGGTCCTATCATGGAGGGTAAGTGTGCTTAACCTAGGGGTGCAGGGATGTGTCTGCATTTGTCTAATAGAGCTCTGGCACAGGCCAGTGCTCAAAAACATCATGCAGAGCTGGGGGAGTGAGGCACTCACTTGAAGTGCATCTTGTTGTGTGCGCTGCCAGAAGCTGACATTGGCACATGAAGGTAGGACATAGGGATTACAGGAAAAAGCCAGATGGCTTGCAGTATGGCAATCTTGATTCCTTCAATCCTCTACAGGCCACAGGGGGATAGCACATCCCATTATAGCCAAGAGGTCTTGCCATCCAGAGGGACCCATTGAAGGGATACATCAGGTTTCCCCCTAGGCAATGCCACCAGAGGAAGGTGATTTTGAGGAAGCCAAGAGATCTGAAGTCAGTGGTAGCTGGAACAATAAAATAACAAAATAATCTTGCTAAAGCTTTTAAAAAGTAAATGTGAGAAAAAACAGCAACAACTAACTTGGAAGGGAGACATCTTGTTACTCATTTTCATTTTTTCACAATTTTCTTCCTTCTACTTAATAAATGGGCATGATCAGCCAATCAGGGTCTTGTTCCAGTGTGAATCAAGCACTGACAACTGATATCAGTGCTTACCCAGCAGTCTGTATTCATTTTGTTACAGGCCACCACAAAAACAGACATTTCTCTCTTAGGGGTCAGTTTTGCCTTGCAACTATTCTGAAAAAAAAAATAAAATTAGCAGGACATGAGGAACACCTATAGGTAATGTTGAATAGCACACACTACCCACAGTAGTGATCTATAGAATTTCTTACATTTTTTAATGTCAGTCGCGGTTGGTGGGATGTCAGTAAAAAAGCAGAAAATGCTGATCCAGTTCAGAAACCAGTAAACTATTATAATCAAAACATCCAGGAATACTCACATAGAAAGTCGTTATTTTGTGGGTGAGAAGGAAGACTGTGTGGGAAAGCAACAACCACATGATCAGAGTTAAATGTCATCACTATCTTTAATCCAGTTTCCTATCACATCTCAAAGACATGTGTTGGGTTGACTGGGAACTCTAAATTATCCATAAGTGCATCCATGTCATGTGCATGTGATGTGAAAAAAGTCCTGAAATGTACATCAATTTTCCTTATCTAGTAATCACTTTGAATGGTGCCAGCTGCCCATGGTGTCAATATAAAAGTCAGATTTGACTCAACAGCATTGGAAAGATATATATCTTATGTGAGAAAAAAACAAAGTGACATACATTTTTCACATGAACACATTCAAATATTCCAGGAGTGAACAGTCAGGAAGCAGTTCTTTTGTGATTTTGAAGCAGAGAAGCAGACGATATGTGAGTGAAAGCAATGAGTCGATTTTTGGTCATTGTTAAATGATTATCAATATGGCGTAATGGGAAGGAGCAGTGCATATGACTGATATAAGCATGTTAAAATACAGTACTGTGTCTATAGTTTTAATTTTAATCACAGTCAAGCATCTGAGATGTAAACTGTCAGGGCATGGCTATTTTTGTAGATCAGGAGATTGGTAGGTCAACTCTATGTGAAACCAAACAGCACTAACTTGATTGCTGTAAATTGTTTATTAACATAGTTTGTTAAGAAGGGGTAGTATATAAATATGAGACCAACAGGATGAAATAGATTACTGTGGCCATCATTTTTAAATTTTTACCAAAATCAAACATCAGAGACATGCACCAAATGAAACTGGCTATCTTTGGAGTGGATGACTATGGTGGTGGTGGTGGTGGTGGTGGTGTGGTCTGAGGAGGCACATTGTATATGAAGGTAAGGTAGATTACATTTAGTTAATGACTCTTAAAAATCATTGAATTGGCTTGTTAGCAAAAAGAATTGCTTGCATATGATAGCAATAATTTTAATTACTCTACTTTGGCCATTATTTATTTTGTTTAATTCACGGTCATATATCAGAGATGTACAAAGTGAGAAAGTAGCTATTTTGAAGGAATGGAGAGGCAGGCTATGTCTGAAGGCAAGCAAAATTTCATTTACTTTTTCAGTCTTAAATGATTGTTAGCATGGTTTGTCATAGAGGGGCAGCGCATGCATTTGAGAGAAGGTGCAGAAATATATTGCTATAGCCATTATTTTATTTATTTTGATTACAGTCAAACATTGCATTGGAGATATACACAATCCAAAAGTGACTATCTTTTGGAGGTATGGTGGCTAACTGTGGGTTCAAAGCAAATGACACTTTTTCTTGATCATTGCTAAATGACTGTCATTATGACTTGAAGAGAGGGTGGTGGATGTGTTTGAAATAAAATGGTTGAACTGTTATTCTGGTTATTTTTTTTTTCATTTTGATCACATCAAACAACAGAGGTGTACTCACTCAGTAAGGGGACTAACTTTACCAGAGTGGGAAGACAGGATGTTTTTGAAGGCAAGGGATCTTACCTTCACTTAATCACTGTTAAATGATAACCAGCATAGCTCATTAAGAATGGGGAGTCTATGTTTGAAAGCAATAAGTTTAAATATGTTACTGTGTCCATTATTTATTTCAAGATAACAACAGTCAAACATTAAAGGTGTAGGCAGTTAGAAAATTAATATCTTTGGAGGAGGAGATGGAGGCAGGCTATGTTTAAAAATCAAGCAACGTTATATTTACTTGATTACTTTTAAACAACGGTGGTGGTACTGTGGTAGCGTTGTCGCCTCACAGTAAGACGTTGTCCTGTTCAATTCTCAGCTAGAGCGTCTTCTGTGTGGAGACATGCATAAATGGGCGTACCTTCATTGAAGGTTGTGCGTCAGAGCTGGCAACTCGGCACGTAAAAATCTACTGCCAATCATTAGTGGACCAGAGTTCCGCTGTGGCGACCCCTAACCGGGAAAAGCCAAAAGACACAACAACAACTTTTAAGCAACTGCTTATATGGTTTGCTAGGAAAGAGAAGTGCATGCATACTACTGTGTCCATTATTTTCTTTTGATCACAGTTAAACATCAGAAATGTACACATTTTTGAAAAAAAAAAAAAAAAAAAGAAATGTACACATTCAGAAGGTGGATATCTTTATGGGTATGGAGGTGAGCCATGGACTCGAAAGCTTTGCTTGTATTTTATTTTTTGCTATCTATTGTGTCTATTAAATTGTGAACATTGAGCTTTTGTTGTTTTATTCAGTATGGAGGCGTGTTGTACATAAGGGCAAAGGACATTGCATTTACTTGATTGCTGTTACATGATAGTTGACATTCCCCGGGATTCATGAAGCTTGCGCCAGGTGCAGGCATAGTGTTGGCAATCTAACACCAAATATGGCCGCCGAGCGATTCAGGTATGAACTGTTTCCACGTGCACTACCTGTGTACGCCATGTCCGCACAGCTCCCGGCACATGTATGCTAATCACCCCATGCTCAGCAGTGTAGTATGCAAATGAAGGTATATAGCGATTCAGGAAGTGGTGCAGGTGTAGTGTAAGCATGCAGAAATGTAAACTGAAAAAAACAGTTTACAGTTTTCAAACATAAAATTGGAGACATGACAGCGGACCAAACTCACGTATTATACTGTTAATATATGCCAATGGCTAAATATATAGCCATTGGCATAAAACAACATGTACAAAATATGAAAAAGAACATTTAATATTATTCCCACACTAACGCAAAGTTAAAGCACAGGGCATTGGTGTGCAAAGGGGATGGCAAGGAATATACAAAAATATCGAATAAAACAGCAATAAAACACATATCACGATTACCCCATAATAGTCAATGGCAGGCATGCTACACCATACTCATGGCGCAAGGGTTTCTAAGGGGCAGTGACAGTGTTATGTGCAGTAGCTAGGAATTAGTAGGCAATGCCATGCAAATGAGAGGAGTAATACTGAATCACAGATTTCCCACTGGTGTAACGATGCACAAAACAGTGTAGCGTTATAACACCGAGGTGAGCCCTTGAGATAAAAATGACATCAAGAGAGGGGTGTGTCGCCATTGCTGTAAGCACATTGGAGCATTGCTAAACCGGTCTGCCCCTAGCTAGACAAAGCTGCAGGATATGGGTGTGTCGAATTGTTCATAGCTATGCCTAGTGGAGAGTACACAAGGTAACAGAGTATGCATGTGAACGGAGATGAAAACACGCGTAAACCCGGTAAACGGGTATGCTCATAGTGCATTGCAGCTGAAACAGGAAGGGTATAGGAAGGAAATAAGGAAATGCTGCAGCAGTGAAACTGGAGTACAGATGGCTAATTAACATCTAGGAGCCTAAAGTGGGCCACTGACAACAGCAAACAAGGCTGCAAGCAGCTACCTGCAGAACAGGGAAGGGGAGGGGCTGTACTGCAAAGAAAACAGCAAAGTGTCAAAGCAGAACAAAGGTGATATACAGTATATCACCTACAATGCACAATTCACCATGACTGGGTAGGGAATGTACAAAACAAGAAAGACAGCAGGTGTATGCATGCCTGAAAATGGGAGGGGATCCAGGTCTAAAAGTGATTTAAAGGTCAACAGAGTAATCAAGGCAGGCAAGCAGATCTCCACAGTAAAGGCACCACACTTGCAGTACTCATTGCAAAACCCATAATTAAGACACTCAGCAGCTGGAATAGTTCATACACACCCACATACATCAGCAGCATCCATAGCACAGTACTATAATGTTTGAAAGGACCTCACACACGTGTGCATTCCCATGCACTCTGCACCAGTGGTGTATACAGATGGGGAGCTTTTATTATATACATGTTAGGGGCTGCCATAGCTTTGATCCATCAGCATGTGTAGGAGACTGAAGGTGGTGTGGAGGATGATGCACACAACCACCTCAGGCACCAGAGGAGGAGAAGAGTGTTCAGACCCAGGCTAACCTACCAGGGGCAACATGATCTGGAAATAGTAGAGTGTTACAGGGTGGACAGGGACACCCTACAGCATCTTGTGGAGCTGTGTCAGCCACGCCTCACAGCCAGAACAAACAGAGGGGAACCCATCCCAGTGGATACGAAGGTATATGTAAGCCTGAGAATACTAGCTACAGGTACCTTTCAAAGACTAACTGGGGATATCATGGGGATCTCACAGGCATCAGCATCCAGGGTACTACACCAGTTCCTGGATGCCATGTTACCACATGCCAATGAGTACATATACTACCCCCGAACGCAGGAGGAGTTGGCCAGCAATATGCGTCTCTTCCACTGTGTGGCAGAATACCTGGAGGTACTGGCTGCAATAGACTGCATGCACATACACATCAAGTCAACACCCAGTGAGCAGGGAAGGCACTACATAAACTGCAAGGGATACCCGTCCATCAACTGTCAGGTCATGTGCAATGCCCAGGGGATTATCATGGATGTGTGTGCTGGCAGCCCTGGAAGCTATCACGACTCCCACATCTGGCATGCCTCACAGCTGTATCAGTTATTTGCCAGGGGGGACATCCCAAATGGCCACCTGGTGGGGGATGCTGGCTATGCACTGGAACCGTGGATAATGACTCCCTTCAGAAATACACACACACACCCATGCAGAAAATGCCATAATGAGGCACATGCACAAACCAGAATCATCATAGAGCATGTGTTTGGGATGCTTAAATCACGGTTCTGTTGCTTGGACATATCTGGTGGATCCTTGCAGTACTCTCCAGGTATGTGTGCCCACATCTTCCTAGCGTGTGCCATGCTACACAATATGGTCCTGCAGAAACGGCTACAGCAGGGACAAAATGGTGAAGGCCCTCACAGCCCACAACCACTGCCAAGGGCCCCACAGGCACAGAGGTACTCAGACCACAAACACCCTGAGCCAGCCCCAGTAGGCAGATGGAGGCATGCCCAGTATGCCCATGCCTTGGCAAAGAAGGAACATATAGCACACACACTGACAGTGTAGGCACCTAGGGACTGACACCCTTCTCCACCTGCACACACAGTAAAAATGGATGGCACACACACAAGACTACCTGTACATTGTCATGTATAGGCAGTCTACTGTGTGCATCCAACATAGGCAGCCCTCAACTATTGCACACACAACAGCCAGTGGCACAAGGTAAGTCAACACCTGAACAGTAAACTAAGCTATCAGCATATGCAGATACTGTATGTATAGATTCATAGGTAGGTACTGGGCCAACTGCCAGAGGCCATTCATAAGCCCAGCCAAAATGTGTCAGCGTTTGCCACCCCATTGAGTCATTAACAGTCCCTCTGTGGAGCAGAGACAATGGCAGGATCCCTGGGGTGCATCGACCATTCCCCATCCACCCTTCAAGGTTTCTCTTGCAGAGTGTTAGTGAGGGGCTCTGTAAAATGTAGATAGGGATGTTGTTCCAAAGTATGGGTAGTATCTGGACAGGAAGCTGTCCCTCCAGCATCTTCTGGTTATTGTTGTGGCAAGGTCAGCTCACTACAGTGTGTGACTCACTGTGACATGGATAGGTGGAGCATATCCATCAAGCCATAGTTTGACATGGCTGCGTTGGTTAGCGGAGATCATCTCTGGGTAAAGGAGATGCCACTGAGTAAAGCAGGAGTGTATCCAGTCTGGCTTCATAGGCCATATGGTTGAGGCCAGTATTCTCCTTGGTGAGGTACATTCGAGGACCCCCCAGCTGTTGGACATGTAGTCTGAGGTACACCCCACATGGATTGTTATACCCTATGATGGGACTGATGAGTGATGAGTAAAGGGGCACTATAACCCCAATATGTCTAGATGGGAATCCTTTAGTAGTCAGATGGCCTACATAGAAGGATGTCCTAACTACTTTGGAGTTATGATTGTCACAGGGGAGATCTCTAGCTACCTTAGTCCCCAGATACCCCATTACCTTGTCTGTATTAAAGAGGCCACCGCCCATGTGTTAATATGTGGGTGCCTATTCCACTATGAAATGACCATGCAGTTAGTGGCACTTGGCTTGAGTCCATGTCAGTGGCATGCTGTGACATTTTCTGTGAGGCCCCCTGAGGGATGCCCGTGTCAGCTGGACTATCAGTTATGGCTCCCAGTTCGCAGTGATTACCAAACATGTTATGTCATAGTCCACCTGTGTTTGCTTGTACAGCTGAGATGTATATGCCAAACAGTAGGGCTCCCAGGACTGAGTCCTGTGGGACACCAGTCATGACTGTTCAAGAGTTGGACCTGGAGACCGCTAGTTGTACCATGTGGGTTGTGTGTGTGTAAGCCTGTTGGCAACCCAACCTGTGATGTATGGGTGAATGTACAGGCTGGTGTGTTTATTAATAATACCTGAGTGGGGCATGGTGTCAAAAGCCTTGGTGAGGTCCAGGTAGTATGTGTGAACCACCTCTCCTGTCATCTAATGTATTGGTGACTGTATGTAAGACGTAAAACAGGTTCAGTAGGCATGAACTGCAGTCAGCCAAGCTGACCTGGGTTGGGTCACGTGTCCGACGGTTACCAATGCCATTGTTAATGAGTGCCATGAGAATGCGAACTATACCATTGCAGACCAGGCTAGTCAGGCTTATGGGGTGGTAGTTACCATGGTCAGTAGTGATTTTCCCGTGATGGAGTGGAATAACTGTTGCAACATGCCATTGTATGGGCATGTAGCCTGTGGAGAGGCTGAGGTAGGAATGCATAATTAGGTGGGGGGCAGGTTGTCATGTACAGTTTGCAAGATGCAGTCTGGGTCAACATCTGCCTCCATTGATGCTGTGTTCTGCTGTTAGAGAGGGCCATTTCCACCTGTGTGTCTCTGATGGTTGCGATACTGTACCTTACGGGTAGTGTGGTGAGCTCTTTAGGGGGTTAAGTATGCATTGCATGTATCTGCAAGGATGCTGGTGATATCAGTAGGGTCAGCATAGTTTGTGCTATATTTCACTGGCACAGTGCAAATCTGTGTGTCACCACATAGATCCCTGACATAGCCAAAGAAGGCTTTGTGGTTATCTTTCGAATCCATGCGTATTCTCCTGCTGATGTTAGCCTTGGATAATGTCATGAGGGACCTATGTATCATACTAATAGTGGTCACAGATGTCAGCCCTTCATGGCATTTGCTGTGTGTCTGGAACACTGTCCTACGTCTGTAATATAGCCTGTTTATTGCAGAGGTCCACCAGACTGGTGTCCTTGTGTAGGAGGAGTGAGTCTTGGTTTACCAGTGATGGCATGATCCATGCATCTGTGTAGGTGCCTATAGACTGCATTTTTAAATCTGTCTATATCTGGAGCAGTGTTTCCCCTTAGCATGGGGGCTGTGAAACCCCCCACCCCTGTCACTAGTAGTGTAAATGTAACTGTAGGAAAGGTATACACTGTGGTATCCATGGGTGGGGGAGATGCTAGGGTGTGGAAATAGAGAATAGTTCATTGTCAGATATAACCAGTGACCGGTAAACCTCCACTGTGGTGCACCTGTTGCCCATGTTGGTGATGACCACATCTAGTAGCTTCCACCCCACATTAGGGAGGTTACCACCTGATACAGGGCATATGAGGTGATACATTCCAGAAAGCGCTGGTCCCGGAAGTGAGTACCGGAGTACATGTCCCAGTTAATGGTATGGTAGCTGACATCGACCAATGCCAGGGTGTGTGTTAGGACTGTCGTGTTCTCCACTGTCTCCAGGTAGGTGGAGTGGAGGTCCTGGGTCATGGAGGGTGATCCGTAGCAGGCCACATTCAACATTGTTGTTGTGGCTGACGTTAGCTGCACATGGATGATCACAGAGGTATCATGCTGTCCCACTAACCTGGAGGTGTAGGTATCCCTGATGAATATGGATACAGCCCCTCCATGTCTGTCAGTCCATGTTCCATGGCTGAAATGTGTGGTATGGGTTGTAGTCTGGTAGTGCTGGAATGCTATCAGGAGCCTTAAGACAGATTGCATTTAATGCACAGATGTTGATGTTGTCCATCCTGAGGAGTGCTGTGAGTGCATGCATGTTGTGAACACAACCCCTGGTGTTGATTAGCATAAACCACATTGAATCTGCTATTGTGCTGTTTACGGAGCTAGTATTCACCTTCGGGACACTCCTAAACAAGGCACCATGGGGGCGCCAATAGCCTTGGCCAGTATTCCAAAGTGTAAGGCAGACACATAGGCCGGTATAGTATCATTGCATGCATGTTCCCCGTCTGTGCTTGATTGTCATCTCCCCTGTAGGTAACCTAGTGGTAAGCAATAGAAAGCCTTAACCTTATACAAGTCATCTAACTTCCAAGATAGGCATTTGGAGTGACTAAGTATCAGTGTTCTGCATGTCCATGCTGTACTCAACTGTTCCCTGACTACATGGTGAATTCACACTGTGTATTGTGATCTGAAGGTCTGTTTATTCGCATATTATGGCTGTGATGGCCTGCATGTTAGAGGTGCACAGATAGCTTACCATCTATCTGCCCAAGGGCAATTAGAAGCATAGAAGCAGTGTGTTGGCCTTCCCCGCACCATTGATGAAGTAACTGAGCCTCTGTCAAACATAGCCAATGAAGCAATTCCATGCAGAGTTGCAGGAAGTTGTGGAAGACTGGGGTTGTGAAGGGTGATAGGGGCACTTACTGATCTAAAGGGGCATGCTAATGTGGCAATTAAACACCATTCAATTCCCCCAACAAGTCTTGCAACTATCAAACTGGACAGGCTCATCCATAACCTAGCTGTATGGTTCTGGGAAACATGATCCCAGGGGGTGTATAGTCTGTTACCCATTCACACAACAAGGCTTCCCTTGAAGTGTGTCAGTGAGGGGCTATGCCTAATGTAGTTAGGAATGTAATGTATTGTCTCACAGTACATTTGTTATATGTTGTTATGTCATGAGTACGTGAAGCTCAGTGAGTTAGGGGGCTACCGCCCTTTGCTTAGCCTAGCTTACACATAGAAAGCATCTAAATAGGAAATAGATGGAAGCAACGTTAATGACAACAGCGTAATGGTTACAGCATCCACATAGTATCTGTGCATTTGAGGTTACAATCCCGATAAAGGCAGGGATGTTTATCATGTGCAAAAGTATACCTTAACCACAGCTTGCAGATATAGGTAGTAATTGTCTGTATAACAAACATTTGCATCACCCATAAACCTATGTGTGCAGGAAAGTACAGTCAACAGAGAATGCAATGTCATGACAGCACATAGTGAGATGTGATGTCACTGACAGGTATATATCCGGAGTAGTTAGCGGATGTGGCTGTGTTTGCGCGCACAGGTTATATGTCACAACTTTTGTTTATCTGTGTTTAACCACTGCTATAATGTCACACGGTGTTAAACATGCTTACAACTGGGTAAATGAGTCTTACTCTGCAGTAAAAACATTTGTAAAGCATCCCAGGTGTCGAACCCTGGACCATGCACACTATACGCATGGGATGTATCACTAAGCCATCCGAGGTGTACACACCTTTTATGCTCCTGAGACTACACCTTATACCATATGCATTTCACTGTAATGATCACAAATGGGACAGCGGCCTTGTGAACATATGTACAGTACATTGTAATGTACTGTAGTTTGTGAACCAACACATTCCAGTCTGCAGATGTATTACTGTTACAAACTAATATGAAATATATATATATAAATATATATATATATATATATATATATATATATATATATATATATATATATATATATATATATATATATATATATATATATATATATATATATATATATATATATATTGTGATCCATACAGATTCCCAAATACATTTTTCACCAAATGATTATCAGTGGGGCATATTTACGAGAAAGTGCTTTTCACCGAAAAAGCGCTTTTGCATAAGTATGCCTGTTCCTTTTTTCTCCACTGTAGTGCCATCTTGGAGTGAGAATATTAAAGTAGGGGGGGTGCAGGGGTGCAGGGGGGCTTGCCACCCTGCATAAATGTAGATTTTATTTTGTTTTTAACGCACTTTAACGAAAGCGCTTTTTGGTGAAAAGCGCTTTCATCAAAGTGTGTTTGGTGATAATGGAATCGGCCTTTTGCACTTCCGTGCAAAAGTCTTATATATATATATATATATATATATATATATATATATCTACATATATATATATATATATATATATATATATATATATATATATATATATATATATATATATATATATATATATATATATATATATATATATATATATATATATATATATATATATATATATATATATATTATACAGTTACAGCAATAGCCATATATATAAGCATCTATGAACACACTTCGTGACACAGAACCACTCCAAAGGAATTGGGAGTGTACACAAAACACATGCAGCTCTGGTATCATAACAATTAATATTAACCTAAGTCACCATAGAAGGGGTGGTTGTTGTGTATGTGAAGATTGGGGTGGGGGAGGAATGATGGGTAATGCAATCATGCCTCAAGGAGGGCATGGGTCGGATGTCCAATAAGTGAACTGAAGGGGCATACATGGAGTATGGGGACAATATAAAAAGGACACAAAGCAAGAACCATACTCATTCATAATACACCCTGTCATGTCACATTGCAAAACCTACTTTCACAAACATATGAACATTAGCATGTATCAGACAAATGTACACCAACTGGTTGTCACATATGTTGTCAGTAGTGAGGAATGTCTGTAGTACAATGTATATTTTCAACACCATAACATTTGTGCATGTCTCAGATGCCGTAATGGTAAGCTCAGTGAGTGAGGTGTTGAGTGTCCCGGGTTCAAGACCTGCAAGGGCTGTTAGGTTACTTTGAGTGCCAGAATAAGGGCTTTTGGATGCAGGTGGATTAAAGCATTCTGAAGCAGTTGTACGTGGGTTTCCACATGTTTGCGCGACGGTAAGCGGCACTGCAACATGGTAAATGGAGAAGTGCTTCACACTGCCGACCTTTGCTTAACGTCGCTCAGACCAGGGGTCATGAGTTAATCTAAGAACCTATATTTAGGGTTGGGAGGGTGGCCTAATGGTTAAGGTGTTTGTCTTACAAACACAAGGTACAGGGTTTGAGTCTCACAAGGGTAATTGGCTAGGCTTAAAATGGCTCGCAAGGGCGGTTAGCTTAGTACTAATCTATGAACCTATGAACCTATGAACCACGGGCAAACCTGCTCATGACCATGTAAATGTGCGTTATTCACACTTTCACTACCAGTGCCTACTCTGAGAGGTAAAATAATAACACCTTCCAGGAGTAGAACCCGCACCCATGTACTCCATCCTCCAATTAACCTAACACTAAGCTACCTGGGATGTACCTATCCCAGATGTGTATGTAGACAGGTTAAAACACAAAAGAGAGGAATGTGTTGAAATAGGACAACCTACCATGTATCCAATTATAGGCGTACGCTTTTATATGTATATATATATAGATATATATATATATATATATATATATATATATATATATATATATATATATATATATATATATATTTATATATATATATATATATTGACAGATACATAGAGACATGTTGATATATACAGGTCTACATATATACGTAGATTTATCGATAGGTTAGAAACATCTACACATCTATGGAGGTACAGGTAAACGTATTCAATAATGTATATACCTATATACATATACACACACACACACACACACACACACATATATATATATATATATATATATATATATATATATATATATATATACACATGCATACATGTTTGTAGACAGCATCCGAAGTAGTCACATCTGAGTATAAAATGGACCATAGCAATCACACATTTGGACCCCCCCAAACAATATGAACATAACATAGGAAGAGTATATTCCAATACGCTATTACAAATATGTTCTATGGACACAGTCACCAACATAACTGCATTGACTGCAAACATCCATCTTAGAATTACACAGACAGCTTTCATTTTGCAAATCTTTATTACATTCTGATGTATTGCCACAATTGAGCAGCTGCTTATGTAACAGGGTTTGTATGAACTAATCCCGTTTCACAGGATTGAAAGGTCCACACACCAGGAAGTTTTACCGAGGACTGATTATAAGCACAGTAATGATACACAGTAACACAAAACTAAATATGTCTGGTAAGCACACTGTAAATCCTCTAACATTATATGCATAGCTATGCAGCCTTGAGCTGGTCAAACAACCTGGCAAGACTGACACATATATAGAAGTATTAGGTACAGACAAACCCTGCACAAGTAGCAATGTTCAGAAATATAACAACAGTACTCACATTTAGACCAACTCCTCCAGGCATTACACACAATATATTACTGTTTGTCTCAATACAGCTGTTGCAATGGATTCCAAAAAGACCTCCACGCTGTCTTCATCACAAGTAAGGCAAAGGGACAATGCCCAAGTGGAGTACTCAATTATACTCCACTGTAGCCATGGTATTGGCTAAGGCAGTAGCAGGGCAGCTGATGTGCACGTAATTAGCTACTTAGGATCACCAGTTGGCCATTGGGATAGCACATGTTACTGATCTGTAACTATAAAAGGTTGCCTTGTCACGCATTCAAACCATCTGTATCTACCTGTAGGACAGTACAAAAAATGGAAATAAGAAACTAAAACGAGAAGTACACTACTTAACAACTCCTAAGATTAATAAGATGGTATGTATAACATGTAGTATGTTTGTGTATGTAGTATCTGTACTGTAAGAATTACAGTGTAATTAATGCATATAGTGGAAATAGCTAACTTGTAGCGATGTATTGTTGAGCAGTGGTAATGCTTGTAGTATTCTATGTGTGTACTGCTGTAGATCACATGGCACACTCCACATACACTACAAGGGATGCTATGGGCTTGGAACCCACCATCTTCTTGCTTTCAGCCACTGTCAGTGTCAGGAGTGGTCCAACAAGTATGTGCTATAACAGAGGATAGTATATGTTGTCATATTGTAACAGTCAACATATGTATGGGTGTATAAGTAAGATGAACATGTGAAAGGTGGCCTTACTGTGCAAATATGGCGTGCATTGTGGGATATTATGCCAATAACTGTGTAATGTACAGGTGTCTAGGCAGATCTGTATTCTATTCTACATAGCAGTTCTGATATGTTATGCAAACAGTAGTTATATCTATTGGCAATTACAATACTCAATGACAGGATACATAGCATTAGTAATCATCTAACAGGTTAGCAGCATGATAGCAAAGATAATTGGAAGGGCCAGGTAACTGTCCATGCACATAACACATGTAATATCCACCTTGCTACTATCGTTTGCAAGCAATAACAGCTCTGCATGTGTACATGTTATGCAAATGTGTAGTGACACTTGTTACAGGGCTGGGTAAAATGGCTATGTGCACACCTACATCGAGTGGATATTGAGAGTACAGACACACTGGTTGAACTACCAGGTTTGTGTAGGCCATCCTAACAGCCGCCTGCACATACTGTATGTAGGGTAGTGCACAGCACTGGTAATGAAACAGGTTGCACATCATCTGTAACTCCAGTGTAACATCTGCAGTAGGAGTGTAAGATGTAGGAGACAGCTGCCCATGTGTAATAGCCGCATCATAGGTGATGGCTCACATTATCTGATTATATCCTGATCATGTTGATAGTGGCATCAGGGCCTATTGATACATGACTCTGTTTGGGGAGTGGGTGTCTGTGCCCAACAGAGCTCATGGTCCTGGTGGCTATGTAAATATATACCCAGAGAAGGAAACAGACCTGTAGACACATGCATCATCTGTAATCAACTAACAGGATGTGATGTGATCCTCAGAGGAGGTTTGCTGCCAAGGGTAGCTACACTGTTTCCATAATAGCCAGTGTTGTCATGTCCATAACACAAATAATTACATGTGAGCATCACTGTCTATAACATCTTCATAGGCAATACGTAAACTAAAGACAATACTTGGTACTTGTAGTACTGACTGTTCATACAGGCATGTCCACTAGCTAGCTACTGGTGTCTCCTAATGTGAGCTTTGTGTATGTGGCCATCCTGGGGGAATGTAATCTCTATGCCATGTACACTGCCAAACCCACCTAACACCACACCCCACACATTGTCTGGGATGCAGCTACAGGGGTAAGCTGAATGGCAGCCCAGTTTACAGCCATGACTGGACTGGACAGTCATGAGGTGTAGGTTAACACATGCAGCTCATCAACACAACCAACACATACCCTTACCAGAACACAGTAAGGACACCCACACACACTACCGGTAATCACACAGATGCATCTAAGTATCTGTCCGAACAAGTGACCCCCCCCAAGCAGGAAAAGACAGACACCGATATACACAAACTGTATGACATAGTATGCATAATTGTGCCACACCTCTGAACATGTGACCAGAAACATGCCCAACAGTACTTATTTGTGAGTGCAAACCCTAGCACTATGTTATACACTGACCTATACGAGGGCATACATACTGTCAGCTGCCTGTCTGACATGATTAGCCACATACTCATACACTCAGACCACCTATTGATATATACACATGGCTCTGGCATATTCCATGTTGTTGTGCAGGACCTGTGATGCAGTAGCCTGGACAGCATGGAAACACATGTAGGAACTGTCAGGTCTTGTAGGCCATGCAGGTATGTCCCAAGGCCTGGGTAGCATTCCGTCACTGGCCAGAATGATACTGCAGTACAGGGACAAATGGATTGTATTCCACAATTGTGTATTGTAGTGGTGCATGTTGCAGGGTACCCAGTATCTGTCATCCTGGGATAATATGGTTGACAGACCATGATGCTTTGCCAGACATGGCCTGCACCTGTCACCCCTGGGAATCTGGATACAGCCTAGGGCTCATGCTTCCCCTATAGTGCCTTCATCATGCACGGTTCAGGTGAGGGTCCACTGCTGTTACAGGGACAGCCAAGCAATACACTGTGGGTCTCGCTACACAATGATATATGTCAGAAACACTATACAGACACACATATGTCAATCCCTAACATGGATAACATATCTGTGCAGTGGCTGAGACATGTTTCAATGCTCCGGAGAGCACACCTGCATGACCATGTAATAACACATACCTCACCTTTTGCCCATTATCCTTTATTGGAACACAGGGGCTATAGGTGTGTCCATATTCCTGAATGATATGTACACCCCCACGCTAATTGCACTTGTATAACATCAGATGCATTATGCTGAGCAACTACCTTTGTGCCACAGTGGAATTCAAAAACACCTTGAGGCACATCACCCACCAGGCCACGGACTTCTCAACTGCCATAATGTGCTGTAATGGGGAAGAATACGTCTGAGACAGAACCATACTATTGGCTACTCTCAGCTATTCCACTAAGAACTGTGAAGGCTCCTCATGTACCAACACCTGTGCTCAATGCATGTTGGATTTCATCGACCCCACTGACCTGGATCACAGTAGTCACACAAACAGGGCTAACAGTATGCTACACATAGTTAGTCTCCAATGCCAATGTTATGTTCCCTAACAACAGAGCGGTGAGTGCCATGGCACCCATACAGATGGACAATGCATGTGCAAATGCTGAATACTACACAAATGAAACCTAAGCAGTCACATATGTGCAGTGATTGTGCCATTAAAACAGAACCAGGAGTCAACCCAACACAAACAAGTAGGCAAACTGGTGATACCATGCTTTAAACTGTACCACAGAAGCTAATAACTGTTGCAAGAGTGAACACACATGAGTGTAGGTGATCCCTGTTCAGCCTCAGTAAGATGCAGATACACCATATGAAACCATGCAAAGCTAACATGAAACCAATCAGCAACATATTATGAGGCCAAGCATAGAGCATTCTATAGCTGTTTCGTGAATCGTAATGACAACGACAAGACCTGCCGTGCTGCACAGCACTATGGCATGGGAAGTACTGCACCTACAGAAATAGCACCCACCCATTCTAATAGGGCCTTGGAGAACCTAAACCCATTCCGACACACCCCCACCCCCAACAGGTACGCTTAGTAATATATCCATGTACACTACAGGGCCCCTGTACTAATGACTATGCAGGTACAGGCTGCACTCTCTAATGCCATACATACAGCTTTCATGGGACCTGTCAACATCCCAGGGTGTATCCTACACAAAATGTAAGAACATTCAGCTATCCACATACTCATCATGTTCAATCATAGCTCCATGTCAGGTTGTGTACACACTGAATGGTGCACAGCAACAGTTATCACACCCCACAAAGGGGGAGACATCATTGATAATGGGACATAGTGCACAACTACCCTGCTGAGTCTGGTCTGTACTGCCATGAACCGTGGTCACTGAAATTGATGTACACGGTACAGATGTAGATGACAGTAGGGTTGATTCACACTGCATATCATGACCTTGCCAGGTCGTACGATACCATCACCCATACTGTGTTCCAACTACACTCAACTACACTCAGTAAACTAGGTTCATAGGTTCATAGGTTTGTAGGTAGGTACTAGGCTATTTTATGTAGGGAAAACTACACGGAGACTGAAGGATGGAATTATAGAGCATTAGTCAGAAATAAGAAGGAAGTTACTAACAAATGCTCTAAGTAAACATATTATAGAAAAGGGAGAAAGTCATAAATTTAGTTTTAGAGTTATGTCGCATGTAGAAATGGGAGTGAGGAAGGGTGATATGAATAATATGTTGGAATTAAAAGAATATGAGTGGATAATCAGGTTACAGGCAGATGTGAAACCAGGCTTAAATAATGCTGTTAGCCTTAAACCAGTCTTATTGAAAAGCAAAGAAAGACTTTGATATTTTTAAACAATATCTATATTCTGATAGAGTATATTTATTTGGATAATGGTTTTAAGTTAAGATATGTAGTAATGTATTTCAAGTTAATGTATGTTATTTAGAAATGTTTATGTAGTATGTTTTATTTTTGTAACAAGTTATATATTTTTAAATAACTAGGCTGGCTACATCATGTGTTTAATTGATTCCTCTATTTAAAGTTTTGTAAATTAACTGCTTAATGTGTACTGATGAAGGGTGTATTCCCGAAAGCTTTGCTACATAAAGTTTTGGTGTGTTTAGTTGCTGTTTCTTAGTACTTTGTTTCAATACAAGTATTACCGAAGTATTTTATTTAGTTTGTACTTTGTTTGGTTTCCATTGCTCACACCAAATAAAGGAGGAGAAGTTTGGCCAGCCGTTTGTATTTACCATTCATCATGGAGATTGAAACACGGGCGGAAAGGAACCTAATGAGCAGATTGCTTCGACAAGAAGAAAATCATTGCTAAAACTAACATTTACTCAGAACCCCCCCCCCCCCCCAGGTAACCGTTGGCCGGGAGGAGGGGGATTTTAAGCAGAAACTAATTATTCTAGAAAGAAAAGTGCATTCCTACAAGCAACTCCAATGGCAACGGTTAAGCTTTCAAGCTTATTTGGAGTTGGGTATTGTTCCACATGGACTTAGAATTCTTAAGATGCCTTCCTATGCTAATACTTATAATTACCTTTTAGTTCAATAGCAACAGTTAAATCTTAAATCAAGCGCAGACTATATGTGCCTTATGAATAACTTCTTTGAACCTATAGAAATTAAGCTTGTGGAGGAAATAGAAAGTTTGGAGAATTAACTGGTAACTGTGTCATGTTTTAAAGATTTGTCTGACATGTATCAAACAGTCCTGGATCTTTTGTATGCTTTACATAAGAGATTACAACAAACGAAAAAGAATAAAATTCAAAGGGACATTAATAATTTTAAAAATAGCCATATCTTTTCTTGGCCGAGAAATAACAATAACTTTGGGTATCAGAAAGAAAAGAAAATGGATTCAAGCAGTAAAAAAGCTAGTTTACTGGACCAACTTGATACGTTTGACAAACATGTGGCATTAGTAGAAAATTTAACCAGCGTTAACTTCCACAATAAAGAAAACCTAGCCCCTCTATGCAAGCATCCAATCAAGGGCAGAGTTTGTACAATAAAAGAAGAGATAATGAGGTGGTGGATTCCCCACCTCCCATTGCTGACGTCATGATAGATAACGCTGTGCGACCAAAGGTAAAGGAAGTGATGATAATTAATGCCTCTACTCGTACGAAGGAATTACTAAAAGAAGGAACGCCACATAGAGAAATAACCACCTACTCTCCTTTTCAGCTAAAACAACCCGAAAAAGTTCCCCTACAAACAACGATAAAAAATATTCCACCACAACGACAGTCGCAGCAGCTAATTACTGGCTTCAAAAGGAAGAATGGCAGTCCATTGATTCAGAGCAAGGTGGTGAAGCGACTGAACAATTAACCATTAATATAGGAATGTTTAACTATGGAACTGGATATAGCCCAAGGGATGTGGGGACTACAATAATCACACAACAGCATGATATTGAGCGTTCTGCATTGCTGAACAAAGGTACTGTAAATCTCTCAAATTTTGTACTGGATAAATTTCACCTGAATGTTCTAAAGAAAGGTTTGAAATTTATTCCGAATATGTCTGATGATATTGTGCAAGGTGTAATGGACTTAAAGTTATTTGTTAGAAAAGTTAGTTTAAAATTAATATTTAAAGGTAATGATAAGCAAATGTCTAAATGTAGGAAATTGAGTTTGTTTTCACCAATACTGTGTCCCATTTTGGCAGCTTTTTCAAGTATTATTGAGAATGAGTTAAGAATGTTGTATAATAAAAGATATAGAAGAACAATATATAATCTAACCTACTCTGAATATAAGGCAATGAAGGAGCTACAAGAGAATGAAACTATAATCATTAAACAGGCAGATAAAGGGGGAGCGGTTGTTCTGATGGATAGAGTTTGGTACATGATGCAATTTAAAGACTTTTTAAGTGATACATCTACTTTAAAAAAATTACTTGTAATGAAGTTAATAAGCATATAACAAATATTAATATGGCAATATATGAGTTACAGCTTAGTAATGATATAGATATTGAGTTGTTTAATTTTTAACAGTACCTTGTCCCAGAATTCCACAAATTTATGGTATTCCTAAAATTCATAAGGAACTACTAAATCCCCCACTACGACCAATTGTCTCAGGTGGAGGTTGGATTACACAACCTATCTCGAAATATCTTCAGACAGTCCTAGGGCAGTATTTAAGTAAATGTGTTACAGTATTAAAGGACACCAATAGTTTTCTGCAAGAACTGTATAGTTGGTCAATGGGAAATAAAGAAGGAAATTATATTTTTGTAACATTGGACATAACTTCGTTATTTACAGTTATTCCGAATGAATATGGAATAAATGCCATTAGGAATTTTCTACTGAATGAAATTAAAATACATGCTAGAGAAATAGAGAATATCTGCTCTTTGCTTGATCTAGTTCTGATGAACAATATTTTCCTTTTTGATGGTGACCCATATTTACAGTTAACAGGTGTAGCAATGGGCACGCCCATAGCTAACACTTATGCCAACATAGTTTTATATGAATGGGAGAAAAAGGTAATTTTTAATGGTAATAATGGAGTAAATTCAAATGTGAAATTTTATAAACGGTTTGTCAATGATTGTTTTTTGTTGTGGGGAGGTAGTAAGATGGAATTAAATGATTTTATAAAGTATCTTGATGGAACTACGCATTTTTTAAAATTTAAGATGACTGAGTCTGAATTGGGGATAAACTTTTTAGATGTATATGTATATAAGAATGGTAGCACATTAGAATCTACCATATACAAAAAGGAAGTAGATGCATGTAGGTATCTCAATAGGAAAAGTATGCATGCACCGCATACTTTTAAAGGCATAGTGAAAGCCAAACTAATAAGAGCCAGTAAACTGAACACTCTAGATGTTAAATTTGAGGAACAAGTAAAGGAAATGAAACAGGATTTTTATAATAGTGGCTATTTAGAACATATGATAAATAAGGAATATGAAGATGTTGTAAAGGAAAGATCTAACAAGTATAAACCTATACTTAGTGGGGGATTACAGGGTGACGGTAAACAAAAAATGGGGAAGAGAAAGTGAGATATCTCACTACTTACAATTTAAATACAAGAGTCATATGCAATATAATTGAGAAAAATTGGCCCATTTTGTTAGCAATGCCGGAAATTAGATCAATAGTGGGGGATAGACCCCTGTATGCCTATAGGAACTCTGAGACACTTAAACAGAAGCTCTGTTATAAAGATTTTAAACAAATGAATAAGTTAAAGGAAAAAAGAATAGGCACAGTTAAGTGCTATAATTGCACATGTTGCGAAGACCTATATGAGGGTGAACATAGTTTTATACACCCCACTAGTAAAAAGGTTTACAATATTAATGCCCTAACTTATTGCAATATAATGCAAATTGTCTATTTAGCCACCTGTAATAACTGTACTTCATTGTATGTAGGGAAAACTACACGGAGACTGAAGGATAGAATTATAGAGCATAAGTCAGAAATAAAAAGGAAGTTACTAACAAATGCTCTAAGTAAACATATTATAGAAAAGAGAGAAAGTCATAAATTTAGTTTTAGAGTTATGTCGCATATAGAAATGGGAGTGAGGAAGGGTGATATGAATAATATGTTGGAATTAAAAGAATATGAGTGGATAATCAGGTTACAGGCAGATGTGAAACCAGGCTTAAATAATGCTGTTAGCCTTAAACCAGTCTTATTGAAAAAGCAAAGAGAAAGACTTTGATATTTTTAAACAATATCTATATTCTGATAGAGTATATTTATTTGGATAATGGTTTTAAGTTAAGATATCTAGTAATGTATTTCAAGTTAATGTATGTTATTTAGAAATGTTTATGTAGTGTGTTTTATTTTTGTAACAAGTTATACCTTTTTAAATAACTAGGCTGGCTACAGCATGTGTTTAATTGATTCCTCTATTTAAAGTTTTGTAAATTAACTGCTTAATGTGTACTGATGAAGGGTGTATTCCCGAAAGCTTTGCTACATAAAGTTTTGGTGTGTATTTCCTATTTCCCATCCACTCATCAAGATTATTCTTGAAGAGTGCTAATGAAGAACTTTGCTTGACATAGATGGATAACCTGTTCCAGAGTATGGGAAGTCTATGAGACAGAAATCTATCCCTTCAGCATGTCCTGCTTATTGTGGTGACAAGGTTTAGGTCCCTAGAGTGTGTAGCTTGGAGGGATTGGGATTTCTTTAGGTGTAGCATGTCCAACAGCTCAGGGTTTGACATAGCTTTATATGCTAGGCATTGATCACCTCGGAGTAGGTGATATGCTATGGAGTAAAGCTGGAGTTGTTTGAGGCAATCAGTGTAGGGAATTTGTTTGAGGCCAGTAATCCTCTTTGTGAGGTACTTCTGTGGCCTTCCCAGCTGCTACAGATGTCTTGTGAGGTACATTCCAAAAGGGGCATTGTACTCTATAATGGGTCTAATGAGTGTTGAGTAGAGGGGAACAATGACCTCTTTTTACCTGGATGGGAACCCTTTTATGATGAGGTGTGCCATGTAGAAGGACTTCCTGACTACTGTGGCGATGCGACTATCAAAGGAGAGACTACTGTTCACCTGGGTCCCAAGGTCTCTTATCACACATTCGGTGTTAAGTAGATTGCTGCCTATGTGGTAGTTCATGGGTACATAGTTTTTACCAAAGGGGATGACACTGCACTTTTTGGCATTGAGCTTGAGGCCATGGCTCTGACACCAGGCAGGCATCTGTCTCAGCAAGACCCTTCTGTAGGATGTCCACATCATTTGGAGACTTGACTTTGGCCCCTAGTTTGCAGTCATCTGCAAACTTTGTTAGCCATAGGCCTTCTGTGTTAGCATGTACTTCAGAGAAGTAGATACCAAACAGGAGAGGTCCCAGGACAGAACCCTGTGGTACTCCACTTGTCACTGCTTTGAAGTCAGATTTGGAGTCTGCAACTATTACAGTGTGGGTTCTTTCAGTGAGCCAGTTGGCAACCCATCTTGTGACGTAGGGATGTATACCTAGTTTTGTGAGCTTAGCTATAATTCCAGAATGGGGGATGGTGTTGAAAGCCTTGGCGAGGTCAAGATAGGATGGGTGAACCACCTTACCCTCATCTACAGCTTTGGTGACTGCCTCAAAGAAGTCGATCGGGTTCAGGAGGCATGATTTGCCTTTCACAAACCTGAACTGGCTGGGATCCAGAGTTTGGAGGTTACCAATGTCTTTGTTTATGAGTTCCATGATGATACGTTCCATGACCTTGCAGACTGGGCTCGTCAGGCTAATAAGCCGATAGTTCTCGGGATCAGTGGTGGCTCCCCTTTGTGGAGTGGGATAACTATTGCTGTGCACCATTCAGTGGGCACAAAGCCTGATCCAAGGCTATTATTGAACATGGTGCTTAAGTGGGGAGCCAGTTCGTTCTGACGTTCATGTACAACGCAGCATGGGATGTTGTCTGATCCCATGGATGCTTTGTTTTTGGCTTTAGAGAGTGCAGCTTTAACCTGCATAGTTGTGATTACAGGGACTCTGCATTCTCCCTGTATAGATATGGGCCCTTTAGGGGGTGAGGGGGGGGGGTAAAGTTAGCACTGAATCTATCTGCTAGGATATTGGCAATATCAGTTGGTTCTGTAATTTTCGTGCCTTTGTGCTGCAACTCAGACCAGATCTGGGTGTTGCCATCAGGATTCTTGACATAGCTATAGAATGCTTTGTGGTTGTCCTTAGAATTAGTGGCAATTTTGTTTTTGTAGCTAGCTTTGGAGGATTTTATAAGGGATCTCAGTTTCTTACTGAAGCTGACCACGGAGTTCCTTCACTCATGGGATTCTACTCTCTTTTGCAACAGTTTCTTCCTTCTGTTGTACAGTTTGTTTATGGCAGGGGACCACCAGACTGGTTTCCTTTTTGGAGGATAGCATCTTGGTTCTGTTTGGGCTAGCACTATCCATGCACTCGTGTAAGTGCTTATAGAGTGCATTTGTGTAGGATTCAGCAGTTGTAACTGTATTGTCCATCTGCATGGGTGTCATGAAGTTCACCACTTCTGTCTTAAGAAGCATGAAGTTGGCTTTGGAGAAATTCTTTACCATGGTTTCCTTAATGGGGGGTGGGGGTGGGATGTGGATATCAAGGGTGATTAGCTTATGTTTGGATTGGACCAACGAGGAGCTGACTTCAGGTGTGGAATACCGGTCACTCATGTTGGTAATGAATAGGTGTAGGATATTGTTGCCCCTGGTGGGGGTGTGAATAAGTTGATCCAGGGCATTGGAGTTTATGAATTCCAGAAATCGTTGAGCTAAGGAGTTGGTACATGAGTAGTTTTCCCAGTTAATGGTGGGGTAGTTGAAGTCGCCCATTATTAGGATGTTTGGTTGAACCCTAATAACTTCCAGTACATCAAGAAAGGAGGAGTGGGAATCCTGGGGCATGGTGGGGGATCTGTAGCAAGCTACAATTTGGATTGCAGTTTTTCCCAGAGTTAGTTTCACTTGGATATCCTTGGATGCATTATGCTGAGCAACTAGCCTGGAGGTGTGGATATCCTTAATGAATATGGACACACCTCCGCCTTTGGTGTTTCGATCTGGGTTACATGGCCGAAATGTGTGATATGAGTTATAGCCTGGTACTGCAGGGGTGCTCTCTGGAGCCTTGAACCAGGTCCCCGTCACTGCACAGATATCGATGTTCTCCATTTTAAGGAGTGCCTCGAGTGAGTGCATTTTAAGATTGAGACTTCTAGCATTGAGTAGCATTACCCTCAATTATTGCTTACCTGTTCCTGTTATGGTAGTGAATTTGTTATTTGAACCTTGCCTAAAAAATGCACTATAGGGGCAGCAAGAGCCTTAGCCAGTATCCAGAATCCCAGGGACAACAGGTGCAGGCCATCTGTGGCAAAGCATCATGGTCTGTTGATCATGTCATCCCAAGCAGACAGATACTGGATCCCCTTAGAATGACACCAGAAGCTTAGCCAATTGTTGAAGTCAATCATTTTGTCCTTGTACTGTGGTATCATTCAAGGCGATGGCAGAATGCTACTCAGGGCTAGGGCCATACCTGCCTGGGCTACTAGATTGGAGAGCTCTTCCATGTCTCTTTTCATGTAGTCCAGGGAGGTATGTCTCAGGTCATTCACACCAACATGGACAATGACAGAGTCATATTTGTACTTGTGGAGTGACCTGAGTGCGTAGGTTATGTGGCGGATCCTGGCACCCAACAGGCAGCTAACAGTAACCTTCTCCTTGTTTAGCCTGGTGAGTGGGACATCAGTGTGCCTGACTATAGAGTCACCTATGACTAGTATGTTGTGTACGTTGTTTTGCCTTATTGGCTGTGGATGAGTGGCACACTGAGTCTGTGGGCTATGTGTCATTTGGGTTGTGTTGGGGGATGGAGGTTGCTTGCGTTTCTGCTTTGGAGGTCTCTGTTGCTTAGACAGGTTATTACTGAGACCCTCTGCGAATGTTTTTGTGTTACTATGTGTTGATTTTCGTGGTGTAGATTTAGTGAGACTATGTGATGAGTGTGGTGCAAATGTTTACCGTCCCATCATGACTGTCAAGTTCAGTCTTGGTTGGAGAGAGCTTTACCTCCAGTTTGGCTAGATAAGTGCATCTTTCACAGGTTGTAGTGTTGGGTGTTAGGAGGAGAGGGTTGTCTGTGTACATGAGGCAATTTCTACATTGCCGCAAGATGGCCAGATTCATCAAATAGACAGGAGAGAACACTTGGAGCTGACCCTTAGACATGCCTGAATACAAAGCTATTTTACTCTAGATAAGTGAGGAAAGTGAGTACAAGAGTTATTTTTCTCTAAAAAAGTGAGAAAAGTAAGTACAATAACTGTTTTCCTCTAGGTAATGAGGAAGACTGCGTGCTGTAGTAATTAATAGCTTATTTAGTGCTTACAAGTTCTGAACAAGTGCTGAGCATGAATAAGCAAAATTAAGTGTTAAAACTAAGAATCTGTATCTGCACTAGATGAGTTACAGGACAGAAACAAGTGCAAATCCAGGCTTTCAAATCAGAAAGTTGAGAGAGAGATGGAAGAGATTGCACAAACGGCCAATAACTACAATGTTTGGGCCAGAAAGTGGTAGACAGGTTACCTAGTGCTTACCACTCTCACTGATAAGCTAGAAGGCTTCCCTCTAACACAGAAAGGCTTGGGGGGCTCAGAAGCTTACATTCAGTCCTGGATACAGCAAATCTGTATTTGGAACACTAGTTACAGGAAAGATAGGGAACAGGCTTACATTTATATTGATTTTTTACAGAAAAGTAGCATAAACAGAAGTAAAAACAATTCACATGCAGTGCAAACTAGCACACTTGAGTATGTAGCAATATAAGACCAAACACAGTTTAAAAATGCAATTAAATTAAAAAGGACTAAAAGCAAGTGCAGAAAGAGTTTATTAGGTAGAATGTGGTCAAGAGATGGGACTGGGGGAGTGTCCCAGATCAAATATACAGTGGCCCGGGCAACTGAAAAAGCCACCAAATTTAAACTACAAACCAAAAATAGGGAGGGTGGGTCGGACAAAACAGTTTCAACAGAGATCTAAGCAACAACTAACAGTACAAACTCTAAAACCAATACAATATACCCAGCTCTGTATATTTGCAGACTGCCTGGAAGGCAGTCTGTCAGAACACAGGTTCCAGCAATTAATACACCTATGTCACAGGAGTGTTTGGCAACTGGACTGCTGTCAGAACCCACACTACAGAGGGTGTCCAACAAATACACGCACATCAAACCAGTGCCAGCTACAGTAATACAGGGGTCATTCCTGCTACGCCCCCTCTTTGGTATTTATACCACATACACTAACACAGAAGGCATAAGCCTATTGATGTCTGCAAATGACTATGAACTAGGAGCAATAGTCACCTCAATGTGTGCTGCATTCAACATACAGAAGGGCCTTAGTATGTCAGATGTGTGGTGTGTGACGTATGGCCACAGTCTGACAGCTAAGTATTGCATTGTCATCCACGTTCCGTTCCACCCAGAAGGAAAACTGGCTGTTAGACAATAATACTATTATTATAAGCCCATAACACACATAGACTTCATAGCAGCAATGTTACAAATCGAAAAAATAATAAATTTCCAACAGTAAACTAAAAAAGTTCAGCGTGAAACTGATCAAGCGCTTTCATCCACCATACTGTGGATTTCATCAGGATCAATTAATCAATTAACTAAGCCTATTTAAATCTTTTTTTTGGTGCCAAACTCTTTGCAAACATTACATAGCAAGTGTCTGTATGTAATATAATATGGTATCATGTGATGCTTAATAATTAAGGATAAAATACACATTGCAATCAAACTGTACTTATCCAAAAACATTTCGGCTCATACTAACCTAAATAATCTGTACCTCATTGCGTTGCAATACATACATTCTGTTTGTTTAAACTTCACTGGGGATGTGCTTTAAAACAAACAGCCCGATCACTAGTTAAAAAATATTATCTAAAAAATATGTTAATATAATATTGATAAAATGTAACTTGAGTCTAGAATTAATAGATGATATAAACATTAAAATATATGCATATGTACTATTATATATAAAAAATATATACAAAATAAAATGTATATAAATATATATATATAAATATTTGAAAATGTATAAAATGAATATATAAGTATTAAACCAATCTTACAAAAGATGTTATAACAGGTATGGCTAGTAGAACACCTTCCACGTATTACATTATATTACATTGTATGATATTTATTTTAATATTCCTTGGCTTTACAATTTCCTAGTAGAGTTTGAGTTAAGTAATACACACAAAGGGATAGTTAGGTGCAAATACTATGAAGGAAGATTTTTAAGTATAACAGTATACATACTTCCATTGACATAGTTTATTTTCCCCAAAGAAATGAATTTCATATACATTCTCCTTATACATATATATTTTATATATATATATATATATATATATATATATATATATATATTTCCAGTATATATTTTTATACATTTTCAAATATTTATATATATATTTACACTGACATGTGAAAGACGATGGCCATCACAACCATTGGACTGCACATGTGTACACATGGCCATGGAGGATGGCCAGAGACATGAAGCAAAGTACACAGTAGAAGTGATGTACATGTGTCAACACCCTGTTGTACATTGGCTCGACACAATACAACTATGGCCTTTGTGTAATGGTGCTATTGCAGATGTGAAACACTAAACAGCTGACAGGCCTGTGCATAGCTTGTGTAGGCATAACATGAAATCACCACATAAATTGTCCTGAACATCTGGAGTGTGTTAAGACATGGCAGCAAACACCTATACAGTATCCAAATACATACATGTGTTGCACAACATACACATATATCCACAT
This sequence comes from Protopterus annectens, assembly GCF_019279795.1. Taxonomy (NCBI): domain Eukaryota; kingdom Metazoa; phylum Chordata; order Ceratodontiformes; family Protopteridae; genus Protopterus; species Protopterus annectens. The sequence goes on from NC_056737.1 coordinate 1,854,124,973, forward strand.
CCTGCCACAGATACAGTGGATTCACCTTGCTGGTGTCAGACATCACTGTCATGCCTGCTCCTCATGTGTGTGAGGTACACATATGGCATGTGGGACATAGAGAACTTGTACGTTAGCCAAGTGTGGGCATAGTTGGCAGGTATCAGTAATATGGTTGCAGATGTGCAGGAGTGTCATCCTTATACACTACTGTGACCTGTGTCACACATTTGACATTAGGGTTTATTGTGTATACACCTCAGTGACGTGGGTCACATTCCACATTAGATATGTAATGTATGTAAACATAGCCATGGCTATGAACCATGCCAGTAGCTCACACTATATAGCAGTTGTGAAGCCACATGATGCCCTGCAATGGCTATGCACATCAGCTCAATGTGCAGTATGTCCCTGCATATATGTAGGGTGGACAGACAACATTGCATCAGCTGAAGGCCCATGTTAGTATAACATGTACCTGCATTGGGACACCATTACCGTACTGTAGATTGGAAAGGACACCATTGTGTTACACATGTGTGCACGTCATTCAACACATCAGCAGAAGACATGTCATACTACATGTGATTGGCAAGGTCATACACCACACAGCAGGCTGGTATACTGTACACCTGTACTGGTCTGTGGCACCATTGCAAAGTAGGGACAGCCGTGTCAAACATGTGTGTACAGCCACATGCACAATGTCTACACTCAGCTCAGTGGTAGGCAGAATAACGTTGAACAGACATGCACTACTTTGGGGGAGATATGCAAGCTAGGGCTCAGGCAAACATAGTCTGCAGTCGACATACCGTACTGCTCATGTCCTCACACATAGGGGTGGTGGCCAACACAAAGCATCAGTGGCAGATGTACAAAGGTTGGTGATGGTCCATTAACATGTGGTGTATGTTGCACATACCATGGCAGTGCAGTGCAACAGTGCAAAGTGCATGCATTGTGTTGCAGGTATGGGGCATAGGCTACTAACAGAAAGGGTGCAATACAGGTATATATGCAAATCGCCACTATAATTATGTAAGGTGCATGCCGTCTACTATACCACATGCATGCTGTTGTGTGCAACTCAGGGATGTATGATTACCACTATAATTGCCTAAGCTGAAACTATAATTGTCTATGCTGAATGTCATCCGCCATATCACATGCATGTAGCATGTGTGTCGGTGTGTGTATGTGTGTTCTACTCTGTGTGTGTCTGTGTGTTCTACTCTGTGTGTGTGTGTGTGTGTGTGTGTGTGTGTGTGTGTGTGTGTGTGTGTGTGTGTGTGTGGGTATCTGTGTGTGTGTGTGTCTGTGTATGTGTCTCTGTGTGTCTGTGTGTGTGTGTATGTGTGTGTGTGTCTCTGTGTGTGTGTCTGGTATAACTTGTAATGTACAGTTCTTGTCTTCCCCTCACAGGTGTTGATGTAGGTGAGTTGCCCTACTGCGGTTCACCTGATGTTAGTGTCACCACAGACTCTAGCAGTGATGATAGTATGACTGAGGCACAGGCAGGGTTGTCAGGGGCTGAATCTGTACCATTGGCAACCATTCCACCAGTCTCCCCCTCAGCCTCGCACACAGTTCCCCTGCCTGTACATACCCCATCACCACCGTCCATAGAGAAAGGACAGTTGGTGGGTTTTAGCATGGAACAGGGAAGTGTGGTGACTATGGAAGGTGTGCCTGCACACCATGCTCCCAGTCAACAGACAGGTGATGTCCCACACAGTCATGTGCCTAGTGCTGCATGTAGGAGGACCACTGGCCAACATGCCCCTGCAGGACCAAACACATCAGCTGGTGTCACCAGACACATGTTTCGAGCTGTAATGGAGGCACAGGCATGTGTTGAATGGCACAACAGAGACAGTCTGAGGCTTCAGAGGACTGCTGTCCGTGCATTAACCAACAACATCCAGGCACTTGCAAATGCTCACCAACATCATGCAGATGTTATGGATAGACGATTGGGTGACATGGTTGGAGTCCTTGACTGTGGCATGTCAGTCCTCGAGCGTGGAATGTCTGTGCTGGAAAATCTGGTGGGAGCGAGGCATTGAGCACGTGGATGTAGGCCAGCTGCATCACCTGTTGAAGGTCTACGTGAACATGCTACTGCACATGCCCCCTCCCATAGTGGCCGTAGCAGCAGCAGTGCTGCTGGTGCTGTGCACTCCACACCAGGCTGCAGCAGGCCATGTGCACGTGGTCCTGGAATGTTCCAAGAGGGACACAATTCCAGTGGACACATGTCATCACATGGTACCCAATTTGGACCTCTGCCTGGAAGTGCCCGTGCAACCCCTGTCAGGCGCAGGTCATGTGGCTGTGGCCGGACACCGTGAACTGTGACACCTGACTTGTGCAGTCTGCAGCTGTAAATATTACTTTGTATAGGCCAACCTCATGCCAGACCTGTGTGCATGCATACACACACACTGGAAACAAATATAGGGCACCTCAACACACACACACGCATAACATCCACAAACGCCCAATGATATCACAGGCTCTAACACACATGCATAATGTCATCCAATGGCACAGTCTAGGCCTCTGGCAAACATTATCACCCTGTGCATATGATGATGCCTGTGCTGCATCCCTGTCATCCACACCATCAGTGCAGGGACATGTTCATAGGCAGACAATTGTAGGATAATATTGTTGAGTAGTGTTGGCAGGCAGCAGACATAACATGTATTGCAGTTTTGGAATGCATTTTGTACGTTTGACAGCATGTATCATGTATAACAACACTAACAGCATGTTGATCCTGACGTTCTGCCTTCCTCTTTCAGGTGTACATGCATGTGCCGGGGGATGTTGGTGTATACGGGAGTCCCATATGTACATGTTGACTACCCACAGGTCAGTATGACAATACCTGCATGCACTTTGTAGCTTCCACAACACAGTTATATTCTCCCATGTTTTAATTATGTTTACTGTTCTAATGATCCAAGTGCATGATATCTGTGTAGTAAGCTACTGTGTTCAGAGCCATCGCATCCATAGTGGGTGACATCACACGTATAGTTACCTGGAGCACGGAGTGGGTAAAAGTGTGGTATGCTGGATGACAATGGTAAAGACTGGTGGAAATAGTGGCATCACATTGGGAAGCAGTAATACCCACTGCCATGATAGCATGCAAACACAGACACACCCACACACTCAGGGAGTCCAGACACAGTAACACACACTCTGACACACACACATAGTTGCCAGTGTTCGGATGTCAACCCCTGCCTATGTGCATATCATCATTATAGTACTACGTAATTACAAGACATGCCACAGAGATTACACATGTACAGGTAGTTGGAATTTCCTAAGATTGAGGACATCGACAAGGATACTAAAGTGCAGTGAGTGTATGTGGAGAGGGGGGTCCATCAGTAGGCTATGTAACAACAGGTCACACTCCAGGGTGTACATGTTAACAGGTGGTTTGTATGCCCGTCTACGATTGATGTTATCAACAGGCATGCTATACTGCTTTGAGTGGATGGGGGGGAAGGGGCATTAAAATTCCACTATGGTAACATACAGCCTCACTCCAGGTACTGGACAACCACACACACACACACACACACACACACACACACACACACACACACACACACACACACACACTAGTATTCACAAAGATATACACCTATGTCACACACATACAGACACTTTACATGTGTATGATTCAACCACATGCCTATGGCATTCTTTGTACACTTCACTCTGTACTGCTGTCTCCAACAGTGTTCAGGAGAGTGATAACATGTGGGATGTATTCCCAACCATATGTGACATATATGGACACACACCCACATGTGCCAGTACTGTGAATCAAACACATGGCTATCTCATGATAGGTACTACAGCAGTAGAGCACTATCACATCCGGTACAATGCTTACTGACTTTCCTATGACAACTGTGCTGATATATGCACAATATATGCACAGGGGAGGTATTACTGTTACAGGTGTCATGGGGTTTGCCTTCGGTATCACCCTTACAGCATTCTACATTGTCTGTCTTCCACTTCAGTTAACAAACCTGAACTTAGCAGGTGCACAGGTTATTGCAGGCCTGGTTGTTACACACCTGTGAGCTGTCCTCAGTAATCATTCATCTGCAAAGAAGCCCCACCACTTAGTAGTCATGTCCAAACATCCATCCATACCTCATGTATGGCTTACTGTACTTAAAGCACATCACCATATACAGTTGGCAATGTTGAGGCTGTATTGCAACAGCATGATGTACTACGACAACAGTCACCTTCAGACATCATACACTGCACACACATGGAATCTACACAAACAGCAATACATGTACACATATGCGGTTCACATCAGTACTTGCACTAGCAGGTCAAGAGGAAACATATCACACCTTCCCCACGCCATGTGTGAAACATAGTTGAGCATCTGTGGCTTGTAAACATCTCACCCCAGCATGTACTGTCTATTGTGGTACTAAGGCTAATGTCCAGACAGCACACAGCATGCATGGCTTGCAATTGTTGACATGGGCTATATGTAGGAGCTGTGGCCACACATGGCTGTACATGTCATGAACATAACACCTGTGACTACTCAGAAATATACAGTGCAGAGCTGGATTTCCCCGAGTCTGTCAATACAGGTCTTGTGTAGGTCCTATGGTCCTGTTATTTGGGTATGTTTGCAGACATTGCGTTAGGTGGACATGTCTAAAGTCATACATGCCACATGGGGTGTTGTATGATATGATAGGTGTCATGGGTAACCAGTAGAGAGGGGATATTACCTCTATCAACATAGATATTGGACCTTATGTACTGTTAGCATGCTATTTGCCAGGTGCATGTGTGTAATGGCTGGAGCCACCTGCATGTAAAAAGGTAAATGAAAGCTATGGTAATGTGATATATGTTGTATGAGTGTGGGGTGTACATATCCAGGGCAGGTATGGTTAGGTCATATCCAACCATGAGGGTGTTGGTTACTGGTGTACAGCAACAGTCGACCGTGTTAATGCTGACAACATCTGAGGGGCCCTGGTATGTGTACAACTGAGCAGGTTATAAACAGTGGTATTATTGCATTGCACAGTTGATGTAGGCCTAGGTACAGTCCACCAATTGAGGAGTATCTTGTGGTCTACCATACTATGTCATACTTACTGTACTTAAAGCACATCACCATATACAGTTGGCAATGTTGAGGCTGTATTGCAACAGCATGATGTACTACGACAACAGTCACCTTCAGACATCATACACTGCACACACATGGAATCTACACAAACAGCAATACATGTACACATATGCGGTCCACATCAGTACTTGCACTAGCAGGTCAAGAGGAAACATACCACACCTTCCCCACGCCATGTGTGAAACATAGTTGAGCATCTGTGGCTTGTAAACATCTCACCCCAGCATGTACTGTCTATTGTGGTACTAAGGCTAATGTCCAGACAGCACACAGCATGCATGGCTTGCAATTGTTGACATGGGCTATATGTAGGAGCTGTGGCCACACATGGCTGTACATGTCATGAACATAACACCTGTGACTACTCAGAAATATACAGTGCAGAGCTGGATTTCCCCGAGTCTGTCAATACAGGTCTTGTGTAGGTCCTATGGTCCTGTTATTTGGGTATGTTTGTAGACATTGCGTTAGGTGGACATGTCTAAAGTCATACATGCCACATGGGGTGTTGTATGATATGATAGGTGTCATGGGTAACCAGTAGAGAGGGGATATTACCTCTATCAACATAGATATTGGACCTTATGTACTGTTAGCATGCTATTTGCCAGGTGCATGTGTGTAATGGCTGGAGCCACCTGCATGTAAAAAGGTAAATGAAAGCTATGGTAATGTGATATATGTTGTATGAGTGTGGGGTGTACATATCCAGGGCAGGTATGGTTAGGTCATATCCAACCATGAGGGTGTTGGTTACTGGTGTACAGCAACAGTCGACCGTGTTAATGCTGACAACATCTGAGGGGCCCTGGTATGTGTACAACTGAGCAGGTTATAAACAGTGGTATTATTGCATTGCACAGTTGATGTAGGCCTAGGTACAGTCCACCAATTGAGGAGTATCTGGTGGTCTACCATACTATGTCATACCACATATGGATGTGTGTTGGTAGTCTGGGACAAGGTAGTGGATGTATATGTGGATACAACTTAGGATGCTGCATTTGCCACTGTCACCTGTACCTGACTCATCTGTGCTACATTATGTCTGAGTAGTGGTCCGTACATGTGAGTAGCCTTTATGAATATGTGTACACCACCATCGGGTATGGTCCATACCACTATTATGGCCCACAAGTCTGGATCCGAGTTATATGGTGGTAGTGCAAAGCCTTCAGCCAGGTGTTCCTCACTGCACAGATGCCGGTATTCCCCATTGTGGGTTTTACATTGAGCTAATGGACTACTAAGCCACACGTCTAGCACAGGTTAGCATAGGCATCCAATGCAATTATCATGTAGGTGTCGGGTGTTACTTCTGTGTGTAGGACATTTGCCTTGGAATGTGGCTATATGGGTAAATGCGACTTAGGTATTATCCACACACACGTGTAACATGGATGCATTTGCTCTGTGTTGAAGGCTCATCGTACAGTCATGACAGGCCAGAATGACAAACACTTGGTGACCTCATAATAGCAGCAGTACATTGGCTCATTGTTCTGGTCTAGCAGTTGCCACCCATACCATGACATCACTGTGCGTGGCATTCATGTGCTTGGTAGCATATGCCACATGTAGGGTGACAGACAGTGGCAGAACTTGTGTATATGACCAGTGGGAGATATACTTAGGGCAGCGGTCCCGGTAATAATGACAACTACTACCACAGCTGGGAGAGGTCATCTTGTCACCTGCACCTCAGTACCATTACACAAGGTGGCTCACACATTATGCTTGCACATGCTACTGTTCCACATATAATACCACTGTCCACAACCTGCTATCAATGTATGCCTTTTAGGGCAGCGAGGTGTGTGACACATGCTGTAGGTAATATCCATGACTGTCATGTCCACACATGCATGAATATGTATACATAACATATATATATATATATATGTCAGTATGTCATGTACATGTATAACATGTGTATCACACAGCACAGACACAGATATATCATTTACAGGCCACATACATGTATCAGGTAGTAAAACAGTATGATGTGCATGTATACTGACAAGTAAGATGTACCTAGCTGTTAACCTGTGTGTTTACAATAGGAGTCCATTACAACATGCAGTACATGTAAGTGTTTGAGCATACACACTGTGGCCTTCAGTGTTTAGAATTGGAGTGCATCCCAAACAGCCCTGTGCTACTAACTGTATTAGCGTACCCACTATCACCTTGTGTAATTTGAGTCAGTGCATCCAACAAGCCCTTTGTTACTTAGTGTATGAGCATGCCCAGTATAACCTTGTGTAGTTGTAGTCATAGTGCATCCCAGATGGCCCTGTGCTACTAAGTGTATGAGCATGCCTACTGTAACCCTGTATAGTGATACTAGTTGTCCATTCCGCAGATGGCCATACTCCGGTTCAGGTTCCTGTTGTGCTAGGACTAGGACTGCTGTAACCCAGTATTCTCCGTAGCATGTGCTGTACCTGCGTATTGCTGTAGTGTGAAAAACTAGTTAGGTAGGGGTTATATTCTGAGAGAGTCCAACTGTGTGTGTGTGTGTGCGTGTGTGTGTGTCTCTGCCTGCCTGAGACAAAAACAATGCTTTTTAGAGTATGCACACTCTGTACAATTCACATGACCACCTTTGGCAATCCTGCTGATGTCACCCACCTAGGAATACACCTCTAGGACTGCTGTAACCTAGTATTCTCTGTAGCAGGTGCTGTAACTGCGTATTACTGTAGTGTGAAAAACTAGTTAGGTAGTGGTACTATTCCGAGAGAGTCCAACTGTGTGTGTGTGTGTGTGTGTGTGTGTGTGTGTGTGTGTGTGTGTGTGTGTGTGTGTGTGTGTGTGTGTGTGTGTGTGTCTCTCTCTGTTGGCCTGAGACAAGAACAATGCTTTTTAGAGTATGCACACGCTGTTCAATTCACATGATCACCTTTGGCAATCCTGCTGATGTCACCCACCTAGGAATACACCTCTAGGAATGCTGTAACCCAGTGTTCTCCGTAGCGTGTGTTGTAACTACATATTGTTGTAGTGTGAAAAACTAGTTAGGTAGGGGCTCTATTCCAAGAGAGTCCAACTGTGTGCGTGTGTGTCTCTGTCTGCCTTAGACAAGAGCAATGCTTTTTAGAGTATGCACACTCTGTACAATTCACATGACCACCTTTGCAATCCTGCTGATGTCAGCCACCTAGGAATACACCTCTAGGAGTGCTGTAGCCCAGTATTCTTCATAGCGTGTGCTGTAACTGTGTATTGCTGTAGTGTAATAAACTAGTTAGGTAGGGGCTCAATTTCAGGACATGGCAGGTGTGTGTTTGACTGTTAGAGCCTGTATGGAGGTGGCTGTGTGTGTCTAACCAGTGGACATGTTGGGAAGTGGATTTTGTATTTTTCCTATATGGCATCCGTCATATGTCATGATGCCCACCTCATGAGGAGTACAGCTGTCAGTCAGCCATGGGACTGTGTTGGCAAGCTATACCCCTACATCTGGCAAAAGGCCTGGTGAACAAAGTATGCAACACTACTAGTGCCCGGAATATGTTCTGAACCCATGTGTCATACACAAACACACTTGCCTAGAATATCCCGCTTTGTTGCTAGTACCCTGCACATTGGTGACAGATAGTAGGCATGGTGTGATTGCAGTGGGCTGCAGAGGACATGGCACCCTGTACAGCAGTACAATAGGCACATAATTGTGAACAATGTTCTTTCACTATGTTCCCCACTGGATGCCTGCAACATATGTGGTGACATCAAATGTGATCCACAGAGGCCATGCAATGCCGTACACATGTCCCCTGTATGGACCAATGCCACTGACATGAGGGAATACCTGTATCATGCTATCAATGCAGGTGCATGGTCAACTGGCTGATTATTAGTAGGTTCTGCTACACCAGGCCAGTATTGGCATATCGGAGGATAACTGTCTGTGTACACAACATGTGCCGGCCAAACCAGGTACACCTGTACATGTCACTGTACATTATTGTGGGACATGCACATCCCTGGCAATGTCCATGTCAAGGACTATCAAACACAGACATGGCATGCATTGCAAAGCTAAGGCCATACAGAATGGTATCCAGGATGTCAGGGCGGTTCATACAATACCCATCTGCGTGGGACATTGCAGACACTACAGCCCTGTACCACACTGCACACCATTGTCGGGTGGCGTGATGCCAAGGATTACCCCTCACACAGACTTGTACAGCCATCTTGCACAAATGACCACTACACACCCATGAAGCAATGCACACATGCATGTCAGTACTGGCACCTTGTGTCTGCGTGTGGGGTATGATGGTCTCAACCACAGTCACTCCCAGTATAACTCCCATTGGCATACCAACAGATGTCAAACAGATTCACATGCCCTAGCCCATAGCACCACCAGATATCCCCTGTGATGCATGTAGTACCTGTGCATTACTGCAGTGTGGCAAACAATGTAGTTAGGGTGTGCATTTGTGGACCTGGCAAAGAGTGTCAATGTGAGTCCATTAGAGAATGTGGTTGTGCTGACAATGACATCCGTTCATGTGGACAGCCATGTGTGCTACACCTAATGTATGTCTACTATATCTCTGTTGCAGATGTCGCTCACCAACACACATATGTGTTCCTACAGCACACCAACATGTCAGCTTTGTAGCACATGGAGTAACTGCATGCACTTGTAATAGTAATGACTAGTTGGTCAGGGGTCTGACCCCTGTACTGGTAGGTGTGTGACAGACGATGCTTAGGTTTTAGTCTCCAAGCCCTTCTCTGATGTACTTTGCCTCTGTTTGTCCCTCCCACACACTCTCTGGTGGATGTCGAAGTGTACACCTGCTCAGCAGCAGCTTGTGCAATGTAAGTGGTGGTCATGATCAGGTGATGGCCTCTACATTTATTGCAGTCCTCCTCTAGCTGATTGCATGTGGAACAGCTGTGATGATGTTTCCATAGCCTTTCGCATGAAAAACACAGTACAATATCCAGGGACATCATGTTGGTGTGTGCCCATGAGAGTCGCTGTGTGTGGTACCTGGATCTAGTGTTTGGAAACGGCATCACAGATGATATCTGGATGTTCCTCAAATAACATACACAGTGGGGAAATAGCCTACAGACAGGAGGGTGATGTTCCAGACATGACTACAGCATGTAAGTGTAGCTATGCTTCATTGAGACTACTGTCTGTTTAACAAGTTGCGTGTGGTAATGGCTATTCTGCATGTTTTACAACTGACAAGACAGTGCTCTGTTCATGATGGACCCCCATCTGTAAGGGCCATCTGTGGACTGATCAGTGTGTGGAACCATTTGTTTCCTGTGTTACTCACTGAACACACATCTGACAACAGCATGGGTATAGTGTGAGGATTGCAGCCAGTACATGGTGATAGTGATGTGTTACTGCCATCGCATCCCTGACTGGACATATGTCACATGGAACAGTGGTATGACAGACACTGTCTGGGGTTCCAGTGACATGCCAATAATAGGCCACTGTTCATAGCTGCAGTCACACATCTTCTACACTTTGTACAGATGTCATGCAGTATATATGCATGTGTTGTGCTCCCTCTGCAAATGTATACCATCTGTTGTGTTGGTTTGATGGTCATATCTATGCATGCTGTTGTAAGTAATCCTGACTGCTGTTGACTATTAGTAAGTCATATCTGTGTTTAAACTGCAACACCATAGGCTGCATGGGGTTGGAGGTCCTGGGAGAACCTCCTGTCCCACTTTAGCTGGCCATGGCACCTGGCACCAGCACATCTGGGGCCCAGCCTTGAACCTCCACCTCTGTTGGCTCTGCACCAATTCTGGTGGTACTGCCACTGAGAATGGGGCTTGTCCCCCCGGGAGCAGGTCCAGACAGGGACATGTCTGCTGTTGTACGGTCCCAGATGTGGTGTGTAGGGGGCTCAATAAGGGGTTTTGAGGCCAGATACACCAGCTCAAGGGCAGAGTGTTGCATTTACAGGGTGAGGCCACCCCTCCTAGACAGCCCCCAGCACTGCCACCTTTGCAGCTGTTTTGGTGCAGTGGTGGCTGCCCATGGCTGGGGACCTCCATCCCACTGTTTACAACTGGGGGCTCATAGGCATATGAATGCTAAACACCCTTCCCCGTTTGAGGTGTATCCCCCACATGTGTATATACTGACCCTGTATGCTGTGTTGTCTGTCATCCTACCCTACCTATCCTCCATGGGCATGCCTACTGTCCTTCCCCCACATCCCACTCTCACCCTATGGAAACATAAGGCCAATCAGTTCCTAGAACAACATTTGCCCTATACATAGCTGTCCATTTCACACACGTGTACACTGGACACATGTAGCCCTTTTAATATGCATCACAACAAACTCTTGCTGTCCTCACCCCAGTCTCTCAGGCACACTATCCTAGTATGCATATGACTCCTAAATGTTCCAGGTACACGTGATGCGGACAACCCCATTATACACATAACACTACCAGTCCCTCTATGCTTACCCCATTTACCTTTATCATGATGATGATGTCACACACAGCACCTTGCAAGAGTACTGTTCTCACATAATGATTGGTCAGGAACTGTTGTGTTAATGTAAATAACATGCACAGAGTGATGTATACGGCCAATGTGCAAATGTTTGTGTGTATGAATGACACATGTCTGTCTGGGGGAGTCTTGGTATTACATAGGACAACACCACTACATAATACAGGTGTCACTGGTGTTTCCCTTTTCATTCGTTTGTAATGCTTTGTTGTCACATGGTATGTTCCTGATATATCTTTATATATGTATGTACCTATATGCTGGACATAAACACTCACACATACATCTACATGATGGAATATATTTCCTAGACTGTTGAATGACTGCGCTGGATGATATGTTTGTGATAAGGTCCGATGCCTGTAGATCTATATATATATATATATATATATATATATATATATATATATATATATATATAATCTAACAACATATGGGTCTATGGTTGTCTGCATATGTATATGTTTATATGTGGGTATGTATCTGCATTCTTTCTCTTTTATGTATACATTTATACTACAGTGAGGGAGAGGCATATCTATATATCGCTATGGGTAGATATATACACACATACCTCTACATATATATACGTCTACATCTGGTTATTCTGTTCCTTGCCATATAGATTACACTTTGCTTTAGTGGGTCTTGCAGTGGGTGTGGCTGCTCATTGGCTGATGCCTCTGCCCAATGAACACATTCGCTTGCATCCCTAGGGCTGTCCATATAGGCCCACATCAGCCAATACCTGCACACCTAGACCCATAAGTAGCTACCCATAGTTCTGGACACACCACTACACGCTGCCCACTCTCAACTGTACGGGACCCATTTCATACAATTGTCTCGGCCCATGGGTCATGAGGCTTACCCACCCTTGTATTCCGAGTCTGTATACTCTGCGGACAAAATGGCCGGTCTATCACCTTTATTTGGTTTGTGCAAATTTTGGGGTGTTCTGCAAGGTGCGATCCAGTCTGTGTTCCAAGATTACAATCCACGGGTACACTGTGTACCCCCCGGTTGTATCCTGCCTGTGGTCTGGGGAGCAGTGGACTCTTTACATTGTTTGCGTGTATGTTTCCCATGGCCGGCTGGGGGGGTGGGGTGGTGGAAGGGCATGCTACATGTTTCATGCCTGGGTTCCTCACTTCCATTGGCATAGCCTGATAACATATGTCATTCCTGTGTGCTGTTTCCTATCACAGCTTTATATCTCTGTATATCTACGCACACACACACATATATATATATATATATATATATATATGTATGTATATATGTACACACACACACATATATATATATATATAGATATATATATGTATATGTATATGTCTGCAACCATATATGTGTGCGTGTGCCTGTAAACCAATACATACCCCGCGCAAATGCACTTACACGTGTGTAATGGTGTTTATGTATGCTTCACCTGCATATTAGTGCCTTATTCATTATGACACTGACACTTCACTCCAGTTATCTTGTAATCAATATTTAGCATGTTATGCAGCGGAGAGATGTTGCAATATGTTCATGTACAGATTACCAATGGTAATTGGAATGTGATACAGTGGGATTCGGTACGAGAATGTCTGTTTGTTAGGGAGTTGCTGTAACGAATGCACTATTGCTGTGCTGCTCTATATGCATATATACCCATATACCCATGGCTCCTGGTTCCCCAAACATACACCCCAACGCCTCCCTAACACTGCTGTCATCCATTCTCCTGTCAGATTCGCGGTGTATCAACACCACTACACACTGGCCACTCCCTACTCCTATAGAGCCATCCCATTGGTTTACTCACTCCACATATCCTCAGAACTCCCATACGTTTAATCCACAAACATTGGTGACGTGATCGACCAAAGGAATACTATTCGCAATTATTGGGTTGCCCCATATGGAACACGCATGTGTTTATGGCAAGATTAAACTCTATACTTCATTACATCTTTACTCCCGTTAACATGACACTACAATTAATTAATATGTATGACTATGTGGTAACGCACACGTTACACAAAGGGAGCCTAATTATGTATGTGTTCAGCATATTTCTTTTACAAATAGACCGGTTTAGTACTTGGCATTGCCATAGCGGACAGATCACAGGAATGATTCCATGTGTGGGGAAGCCCTCACATTTGATTATCGTCAGCACAGCACTGACTTTGGACACTGTACGCACCTCTGCATTTTAGCAGTTTCATTCCATCCCTCTTCTGCACAGTCTATTATTCTATCTACTGTCAATGTTTGTATGTTCACATTCCTGTTATCTATGTCTACAAATGGAATGCATGTGTTGCAGAGAATGTACTTCTATATATTGATGTCTGCATGTGTGTATGCATATATACCTATTATGAACTCGCTGACCTCCACGGGGTGGTCTAATTAGAACCGGGCCATCCAACCCTGGCACACCTGGATCCATAATTTCATACCCATAGTTATTCCACCCCACCCGTGTTCAACTTACACACGTAACTTCCAATATCCACTTATTATTGCAGTCTTGGCACACCTCCAAACATTGCCCTCTCCAGAGCGTTAGGGGCCCTACACATATGTTGTCCTGCCTCGTGCATTCTCAGGCTCTCCCACCATTTAGTCTTTGAACATACCTGCCCTTGCTTGAGTAATGGTCGGACGTCCAAATGTGCCCTATAATTTTTGGTAGTCCCAGCAGGGACTACTCTTTGTCTGTGTGTAAAGTAGACTTACCAATTCAATGATGTTACTCCCACTGGTAAAACCCTGCCTGTGGTGTGAGTAGCAGTGCTTTGTTCACTCCTGGCCAGCTTGTTATGACATACGCTGACAGCACTCTATAATACTATAGTTGCTGTTGACTCCCTTCTCATCCCTTGTCTATGCTTTATTGCTACGATGTTCATTCTTCACATAAATATATATATATATATATATATATATATATATATATATATAAATATATATATATATATATATATATATATATATATATATATATATATATGTATGTGTGTGTGTGTGTGTGTGTATATATATATATATATATATATATATATATATATGTGTGTGTGTGTGTGTGTGTGTGTGTGTGTGTGTGTGTGTGTGTGTGTGTGTATGTGTGTGTGTGTGTGTGTGTGTGTGTATATATATATATATATATATATATATATATATATATATATAGATATATATATATATATATATATATATATATATATATATATATATATATATATATATATATATATGGAGCTACCTGAGATGGTCGACAGGCCATAGGATCGAAACTCATTTGGTCGACAGTTCATTTGGTCGACAAGCATGTTATGTGGGGGGCTTGACCCCCCCACCCCCCAATGTGGGGGGCTGTGCTCCCCACCCCCCCAACTATATATATATCAACTCCAGGGTCGCACAATATTAGGGAGGGGGGCAAATCTGCCTGTTGACCAAATGAACTGTCGACCAACTGAGTTTCGATCTTATGGCCCGTCGACCATCTCAGGTATATATACATACATATATATATATATATATATATATATATATATATATATATATATTACATATGCACATATGTATATACATTTCCTATGCTGGGCACTGCTTACACCCACACAAGCGTGCTCGCATATGCTTACTGTGTGTTACATATGTTTACTGCCGCTTATTTGTGCTTATTTGTGCCTTATTCATTATGACAGTACCACTTTGATTGAAAGGATCTGGTTAAAAGTCCCATGCAATACTCAAGTTCACATTTACATGTTATTATGTCGGTTTTACAGCAGAACGACATTCATTCCACATGGAAAATGATATGTGCTATAGTCGAACTTGAACCGTGAATGCTTGTTCGTTAGGCGGATGCTCTAAGCACTACACTATTGGTATTCTGCTTCATTTATATGTATACCCATGGTTCATAGTTACCCGAACACATGCCTCAACTCTTCACTAACACAGCAGGCATCCATTCTCCTGTTGGGAAAACTGCACCACTACACATGTGCCATTCCCTACTGCTTTGGACCTGTCCCGCATGTTGACTCACTCCAAGTATATTCAGACTTCCCAAGCCTATAGTCCTGGCACATATGTTCATATGATGGTCAGGGTGTTCATATGGTCATCTGTGTTTAGGCTCATTTGACTGGGGTCCGGGACTGCCCTGTACCTGTTTGAAAGTCAGACTTAGCACGTGGACAAAGTTACTCCCACTGTTAGCATCCTACCTGTGGTATGTCAGCACTAGATAATACGGGTGTTCCGCTGCTGTTTTCCTTCACATTCGTTATGAATGCTTTCTTGTGCCCATATTTATTCTGTAGATATATATATATATATATATATATATATATATATATATATATTAAAATATATCTGTATGTACGCATGCGTATACATCCACATGATTACTTTGATCATACTGTTGAATGACTGTGCTGTCTGCTATGTTTGTGATAACATCAGAGTTAGGTATAACTGCCGTGGCTTAGTGGTAAATCACATTGGTTGTGGTGTGTAGGGTCCTGGCATCGAGCCTGGCCGAGGCGGTTTATTGTGTTGCTGGGCAGAACAAGAGCCGTTGGACAAAGGGTGAGTACAACACTTTTCAGCAGTGGTTTTCCATTTTGTCATGTTTAACCGCCATTTCCTTTCATGCAAACACCTTCTGCATTCTTACTGTGATACATCACCCCAGTTCACATTTCAATAGTATTATATCATTATACAGCATAAAATTAGCAGGATATGCTCGTTTACGGATTACGCGTCATAAATGATGTGTGCTGCAGTCAAACCGGCAACGTCTGCTTGATAGGCGGATGCTCTAACCACTACACTATTGCTGTGCTGCTTCATTTGCATGTATACCCATGGTTCATAGTTACCAGAACAAACGCAGCAAAACATCACTAACACAGCAGTCATCCATTCTCTGGTTGGAAATAAACCACACCACTGCACATGCACCACTCCCTACTGCTCTAGACATGTCCGGTATGTTGGCTCACTCCAAGTATATTCAGATGACCCAAGCTTATATTCCTGGGACATACGTTCATATAATGGTCAGGGTGTTCAATTAGTCTTCTGGTTTTTGGCTCATCTGAATGGAGACTGGGACTGCCCTGTACATGTTTGAAAGTCAGACTTAGTAAGTGGATAAAGTTAGTTCCACTGTTAGCATCCTACCTGTGGTTGGAGACACAGGAGGTTTGCTCATCTCTGGCCAGTTTGATATAACAGCAGTAAATAATACGGGTGGGATTCTGCTGCTTTTTCCCTTCACATTCATTATGACTGTTTTATTGTAACCATGTTCATTCTTCATGGATATATATAAATATATATATATATATATATATATATATATATATATATATATATATATATATATATATATATATCTGTCTGTACATACACATGCATATACACCTATATGCTTATTTACATTTCCCATACTGTTAAATGACCACCACTTACCGTTGTGCATACCTGCTTACATCTGCTTGAAAGTGCCTTAATCACCCTATATCTGACTGCCATTATTCTGGGCATCATATAAAATTAGCAGCCCTTGCATGGCTTGTACCCAGGAACAGAAACACCATAGTCACTGGTTTGACCACTAAACCATCTGTGATACATTCTGTATGGATGGTAGTTAGGATATATGACTTTACTACAGGCATTCCACACTACTGGCAACAAATGTGAGTTGGTTAGTGTACATATGTATAGTACATGTTAATGTTCATATGTTTCTGAGAGGCATATGTATACATTTGCAAGTATACGTATTTATGAATAGGACACATACTTGACAACTACTTATATGCCTGTATGTGTGATGTGTAGCTATGCGAATATAAGTATGTACATTTATAGATATATGACTACATATCTGGAGTTATACATGGCCATGTATATGAACACCCGCATCTGGGAGGGACCTGTACCGTTTGTATACAGGGGTTGTGTACATCATTACGATGAGGAATCTGGACAGGGTATACAATTTGTGGATGTGTACTATTTGGAAGATGGCTGTGGGGAAGCTTCTTGGGAACATGTGAAAGGTATATATTCCCGATAATGCACGTGGGGAGATGTGCATCACAGTCAGGTGTTTAATCCCAGGTCGTAGGTTCTGCAGGACCAGGTGGAGGCTGAACAGGGTTGTGGACAAGTACTGCTAATCTGACCTTGGGGTGGACATCGTGTTGTGCCACCAAGTCTAATCTTGGGAACAGACACTTATCCCATGAGGGATGTCCAAAAATTGTGGACGACGATGAACCCCGTTCTTCTGACTGTATGAAAATGAGGGAGGGTTATGCATGCATGGGATACCTAGTTTGCAAGCCTGAGACTGCCTAGGGTGAGACTGCCAACTAGATGTGGGTAAGGGGCACTATGTGCAGATATGGCTGACCCAAGCTAGCAGCCTGAGTATGGGTGGTTTTGGTGGATGTTCAGCAAAGGGGGGTGTGCTGTGGAGGGGATGATGGATATTCAATTATGTATCCAGGTGTGTTGGGGTTGGATGGCTCAGTTTAGGCCAGACCATTATGTGGGTGTGAGATGGTACCATTTCTGTACATGTGTATCACACATTTTAATGTTCATATGTTTGTGGGATTGTGTTCTGCAGTATGGCCTGTCAGGGTGTATTGGGGATGTGAAAGTATGTTCTTTGGTTTCCTTTTTGATTCACCCACTGCTCCCTTGTACACCTCCAGTTCACCTATTGTACATCCGACCCAGTCTCCCCTTGGCGAATTATTACATTACCTGTCACCCCCCCCCAAATTCCACAAACATACCATCCATCCCTTCTCTGGTTGCTGGCCCATGGCACAGACAGCAGTACACATTGCGTACTCTACATATCTCTGGTACCAATTTGGTTGTGAGGACAACCCTCGCATAATTGCATGCTGTACTTCATGCACATAGGTACATGCAAATACTTATCTTTCATGATTATCTTTCATGACATGGTAGGTAGACCCGGGTAATACCCATTCATCTTTGGGCCAACCAGACAAGGATGACTCAGACTGCGAATGGGCAGATATTGAGCGAATGCTTTGACCATTGGTAGGGTTGCCGCCTTTTCAAATGGCCAAAGTGGGACATTTCCGGGAAACATCAGATTTTACAGGCCGACACATACCTACGGTCAGTACAAAGGATAGAACTTAACTTTTTTGCCTAAATAAAAGCTTATTCTTGTAGAATTTTAGTTGCTTATTCTGTTTCTTGTAACATTTAGGTATTTTAGATACAGGATAACTGTTTTATGCAAGTATTACATAAAATATAGGACATAATTATGTCCTACAATCTCAGGACATTTGCCATTTTTAATATTTTTTGTCAGGA
The DNA here is from genome assembly GCF_019279795.1 of Protopterus annectens. Taxonomy (NCBI): domain Eukaryota; kingdom Metazoa; phylum Chordata; order Ceratodontiformes; family Protopteridae; genus Protopterus; species Protopterus annectens. The sequence continues at coordinate 1,854,144,097 of NC_056737.1, forward strand.
CACAACTGCCCAAAGAGGGACTGTCCCTCGCAAAGTGGGACAGGTGGTAACCCTAACCATTGGGCTAGGCTTAGCAAAGGGCAGCGGTGTGCAAACATGCTGCATTTCTCTTCCACTTGGTATAAAAATCAACACTACAATGAAATACGGACACAGGGTTAAATGTCATTGTTCGAGAGATGGGGGCTCAACATTCAGCTACGTGCTTTTGTGTTTATGCCTGTGATTTTATTTTGATGTTCGCAGAACTCTCTTGTATGCTTTGCATGCATTTCAGTATCCACAGACACTGACAGGAGTGATTACTATTAGAGGCAGGTTGCACGACTGTAGCCATCTTCACGCCTCCATGCAGTGCTTAAACACGCCCCTGCACTCGTGCATGTTTCCTGTGCATGTGGACGGTGCGGCAGCGTGTCTTCATTAATATGCATATAGTGCTGCTGTGTCATCTCTATGCTGCACGGTTGGTGCAAAGCTAATGCCGTTCTTGCGCCGAGCTTCATGAATCCCGGGGATTGTTTGTTATTGTGCCATGTATGTCTGAGTGCAACAAGTTAAATGCATTACAGTAGCCTTACTGTAGCCATTACTACTTTGATTACAATCAAAACTTCAGAAGTACGTTAAATTATTATATGTACTTGGTTACTGTAAATTAATCATTTATACGGCTTATCACGGTGGAGAAATGAGTGTGCGTAAGAGCAGCAAACTGAGATACATGATTGTAGACATTATAGCATTTGATAAAAGTCAAACATCAGAGCTGTTTATAGTGAAAAGGAAAACATTTTTCAGGTTTTGAGGCAGTTTATGCACAAAAGTAAATGACTACTGCTACACTTAATTACAATAAAAACAATTATTAATTTAGTTTGTCAAGGGAAGGGGGAATGTGTGTAGGTGTGAAAGAGGAATCTATGTGTAAAAAATAATCATTGTAGCTTTTATTTGTGAACATTTTTTGTAATGTTCTTAAAATCAAGGAAGCATACCCTAGCAAGTGAACAATTCTAATGGAAAAAAAACTGCATTTGAAAGGTGCTAAAGCAAATGTCTGTAGTGTGTTTTATTTTTATTTCAAATTTGTTGATTTATTAATCTGATGGGTGGGCTGGTTCAGTCATCCCTTTCAGTGATGACTTCAGCCTGAGGTAATACATAAAAGCAACTTGAAAAGGAAAAGAATAGGTACAATGCATATACTCATTTCAATATACCGCACTGTCATGTTTAGAAGAGAAAGAGTGGTTATTTGATAAAATAAATTTGTGAGCAAAAAAAAATACAGTCAGTGATTCCGTAGAGATGATCATCTCATTATTTACAGTGGAAAAGATAGACACAATCACAATATGCAGCATAGCAGTTGTGGCAAAGCTAGGTGTGCTGCAAAAGAGTAGAACTGACAATAACAAAGTATAAATAAGTGTGCAGATGGATATAGAAAATTATTTTATGCACTTTTTGCACTAGTGTTTGTCATGTGTTTTGAGTCAGATCAATAGCATAATTGTAGGCAGAGTAAATACATTTATAGATTTCCAGTTGTTTGGATTGCAGTCTACCACAATTTATTTCAGAAAAACAATTGCACCACCAAAAACAAGGTGCAAAATAAATCTTTGGTTTACATAAACAGGATCATTATATAGTAATAAAATTTTAGACACAGCAAAGATACAACCTAGGTTGTGGATTTCAAGTTGTCACTTTATTATTAAAAACTCATAGCATCCCTATCACAAAACTATGCATATTTTATTTTCTTTTTTCTTTCTTTCTTTCTTTCTTTTCTTTCTTTCTTTCTTTCTTTCTTTCTTTCTTTCTTTCTTTCTTTCTTTCTTTCTTTCTTTCTTTTTTATATCAGATAGATAAGATGACATAAATTGCTACTTATTTCTCACTGAAAGTGATTTTTTTCAATCATTTGAAACTCACACATGCATAAATATATAAAGACCCTGATGGTCATTAACCTACTATATAACTATGAACTTATGTATAAATTATTGTCAGAACTGGAAAGGTTGGGACTTGAAACCATATATCAGCATGCATATGTTGAAAATAAATCTATAACCACCTATATCATGATGTTCTACGACAATATAATAACACCTATAAATGAATGTATAAGGGCATGGCATCCAGGTCCAAGGAAATCATAGTGCCACTTTATTCGGCTCATATCAGACCCCTCATTGAGTATAATGCCCCATTCGACATGTACCTGATCAGACATATGCAAAAGTTGGAATGCCCACAAAGGTTCCTTATCAGGAGAATACAGGTATAAACACATTGTCCTATATAGATTACTTTAAAGCCCTATCTCTATACTCTGTCTCCTACAAATTACTGAGAAGTGATCTATGCCTGTCTTACAAGGCATCCTCAGATCAAGCTCTGATGGTCCTTTTGCTCATCTGCAAAATGAACAGTATTAGAAACACAAAATTCAAGGATTTAAGTTTTGCTTGTGACATAAATAAGACATGTTGCTGAGACAAATACATGTCTCAGAGAATACCTATACTCTGGAACATGCTCCCCATCTCTCTGGTGAGGTCAAAATCTGGAATGAGCAACATTTAAAGGACTAATAATAATATGTCAAATTTATATATATTTTGTAACCAAGTGTTCTATTAAATCCCTCAAAGAAGGATGGGTGTTTTAGGTGAATACTGTACCTAGGTATTCTGGCATAGTTCCTTGAAATTCAGAAAATTCAGAAAAATCGAAAAAAAAATCCCTGGGTAAAAAGGTCATGAAGTACACCACTAATATATTGGTATATGTGATGCATTTCAAATAAATTAACCTTCCTATATTCATTTACATCATTGAGCAGTTATTCCAGTGCCAGCTTATTATCACTATAATGCATAATGACCATCCCACCACCTTTATCTGCCTCCACAAATCTTAATTCATTTTAATTCCTTAATGTTTTTTAGCTGTATGTCTCTAATTTTCCTTTAGACAGATTGTAATGACAATATTTAGATTCACTTGACAGTGACTGCAGAATTTCTGCCTCACAAACATCTTGAAAGGTTAGAAGTGTGGAGTGGAGCAGTGGATTATAGGTAGAAGGTTTTGAAAAGTGACTAATATTAAAATTAATGTTATGTAATAAAACATAATGTTGAGTTTACGAATATAAAATCTCAGTTCATTAAGAGTGTTGATCAGAGCTGCTCATTAAGCAGGTATAAAAGAAAAGCCTTTATTAAGTACCTTAAGCTGTACATCACTGAAAACATCTCTTGTGAGATTAACAACACAATTCTCACAAATGGAACATTCACTTTCTGAGTGTCCCTCAATGCCCTCTCCCTCACTCTGTCCTCTTATAAAACCTCATCTTTGTGCTTGTTGATTGTTGTAAATGGGGACCTGAAAAGAAACTCCATTAGAGTTATTTCTAACTCCATGAGGCTTAGTTAAACTGTCCTTATCAGCAAGCTGCAATGAACACTGTAGAGGAGGAAACTCATCATCATTTTTATACCAGCCAATTAACTCTTTCTATATTGGTATGACCACCAGGAAACTTGGGAAGCATATTTTAGAACATCAGCATGACATTAAATTTAAAGCTTTTAATAATGCATTGTGTAAACACATGGTTGATTTTTCTGAACATGAAAAGTTTATTGTTTTTGTCTTACAACAAATACCTCAGAATTTAACAAGTGGTAGTTATAAAACTTTGGTAGTAGAGCAAAAGTAATTATTGTGGAAATTATATTTGCAGGCATATAAGACACTCAAATTAAATAATATAATCAATTTGAAGTGTTTTTTTAAGACAGGAGATTAAAAATTATTAAATGGGCTTTAATATGTCAATGTATTTAGTTATATATGTTTATATAGTTTTGTATTTTTTTATCTATTACTGTTTTTTTCATTATGGTTTTATCAGCTAATACCATTATTTTATCATGAAGTTTTTCATTAAACCTGATTTCATGAGACTTTTTCATACACTACATAAGTGCTGGTCACTTAGCAATTGTTAATTCTGATGAAGTCCCTTACTCTGGATGAGAGCATTTAATAAATTTTATCTAGCCATTTCTTGATGTTTATTTTCAGCAGTGGTATTTTTTGCACCTGTATTTGTACTATTTCTGTTTGTTGTAGTTCCTTAAAAGTTTTGTTAAGAACTATCATAGTGAGACTAACATATTGCCATTAATGTTAAGGTGCAAAATGCAAGTTTATACAGGCATTTGGCAGTGAAATCTTGGCACATCACATTTAATTCAGTTTAGAGATGGACATATGACATCTGCTCAGGATGAGGAATGTGATGGATGACCAGAGTATATCTGTATTGATCTGGTATTATATGAACAGTAATAATTATATGCATTTCTCCTGGAATATATGTTAGTGGAATCATACCATGATCAGAATCCCTGTACTGACGGAACAGTGTAGTGAGATCAAATTTAGCAGTACATTGCATTTAAATAACTAATGACAGAACAGTGTTATGTGAATTTTGTACCTGAGAGCCCTTGTATAATTCCATAAAGATTTTATTAAGCACTGTACATATACTTGGGGACTCAATAAATTCCATGTAGGCTTAGTGCAAAGCCTACTATGGAGTTTACATGTTTGTGCAGTTAACAGCAGTGCTAATTGCATATGCATGCCACGCACCACATTTAAACATAAACAAGTTTGGTTTCATGGCCAGTAACAGTGCTGCTAGCCAGTAAACTGTGTATAGCAACATGGACAGCAACAGTCATTTAAACCTGTTTACCTACAGGCAAACTAGGTGTGTGAGATTGTGAGAAATGCCACAATAATTATCAGGGTTATTAATAAAACAATGTATACACATTACATGAAAGTGTATACAGTGCAAAGTATTGTGGAAACCTGTGTCAGGCATACTGAATAAAAGCTTTTTAAATGATCAGTGAGGGTACTTAAACTACATTATAAATAAATAGTCAGGGAAAGTGTATATATTGAAAAGGGGCACACAAATGAATTTTAGGAATTAACACAGGGGAAGAGGACAGGTGAAACATGGTAGTGTAAAACAGATGAGGGCATGTCAATGAAGACAGTTGTAGCATGAACAGTAATCAAATATTGACATAATACAGTATGGACTGCACAGTTCCTGTATATTATGTGACTGTCACACAAGGTGACATATCAATGGAGCAGATATTGTGTGATATAAGCATCCTGACATGAACAATGGACAAGACCTGTATCAGGGCTGGTATATACAAAAAGGATTATGTGTATATTGTGAAACTGCAAAATGAGTTTCCTGAATATGAAGGTAATGTCAGCATAGGTCTCAGCCAAGTGGGACACATGGTAACAGGCCCATGGACAACAGCACACAGAAGCATTCATAATCACATACAATATCAAAATAATGCTGCCAGTAATCTCATGTCTTCCACATAACATATGTGATTGTGAATGATCATAGATGATTCTTCAGCAATCTTTGAGGTGCCTCAAGTACACCTTTCTCAAAATGTAACATGTGCTGGAGGTGTTCAGATGGACACTATTACACATGTATTAGCAATCCTGGCTAGTTGACAGGTGTGCATACCACTTGGTCTACTCATAGGGGTGTGTTGTCCATATTGTAATTATCTTGTGTATTTGCGTTCATAATGGAACTAATCCCACATGAGTTTCCTTCATCTGCCATGTCTTCATGGCTGTAGCATCAATCCTTTGTGTGTGTGTGTGTGTGTGTGTGTGTGTGTGTGTGTGTGTGTGTGTGTGTGTGTGTGTTGATACTGTATGGATTATACTGGTTCCACAGTTGGATTCAATGATTGTCCACAACTTGCAGTCCTCCACAAAGTTGGTTGGAGAAAGGATGTGTAAATCAGTTTTGATGTCTGACACTTAAATAATAGACTGGAAAGGGCCTACCACAGAGCCCTGAGGTATGGACCTGGTCACTGGACTCCAGATAGAGGTGACTTCAAACACTGCAGCATATTTCTCTGTCATGTTTGTGTTTCGTTTGTGTTCCAGTTGTCTACCCACTTGGTGACATAGTTGTTTATGAACACTTGTGACAGGTTCTTTGTAATACCTGACTGTTGATTTGTGTCAAATGCCTAGTCCAGGTCAAGTTACACAGGATGACAGTGTTGTCATCATAAATACCCTTGTTAAACTTGAAGACAGAAAATAGAAGAAAAAGACATGATGTAGCCCGAGCAAATCAAACGTGGGTTTAGTACACTGTCCGGATATTACCTGTGTCCTTTTAGACATGGCTCATGATAACACTTTGGCCTACCTCACAGATGAGGCAAGTTAGGATGGTTCTATAACTCCATGCATAAGATGATGGCACCCCAAAGCAGTAGGATGCATGTTGCTGTACACCCTTCTATGGGAACAAAGGCTATCTGGAGGCTGTATTGATGTACGGATCCAACTGTGTCTGGTAGGTCAGGTTTTAAGTAATGCTATAGGCAACTTGTGATGTTGTCAGGGCCCATTGCTTCTGTTTTATTAACCATAGACAGTGCACAGATGTGCTGCCCTGCTAATAATAAAAACTGAGTAATGTCTGCATGCATATTCTGGCTGATGGCCAGTGGTGACAGAGTGATGACATGTGAGACAAACTGTCAGCTAGCGGATTGTCTATGTCTTTTGGATAGGTATATCTGCTGACATCCACACACAGATCTGTGCTTAGTTGTGTATTCCGCTTAACATTTCATATGTATTGGAATAAATGATTTGTGACAAGACCTCCATACAGACTTGGTCATTCATCAAATTCCACATACTGTTGCCATGCACACAGTCATACAACTGTACCAATGTCAGGTACTTAAATCCCTTGCATGACATATGCCTATATGTGTTTTACAGGTAAGCTGTGTTTGACTGGCCTGATGTCATATCAGGACATATTAGAGATCAGTTGTTGTGGCTCATGCAGGACAGTTCCTGACATAAATGCTAATAGTCAGACAATGGTGCTGCTGACCACCTCAATAATCCTTGAGTGTAGCAACCCGATTCCACATACAATGAATTCCACAAGCATGCAATTCCATCAAAACATGTGACACATTGGTTGTCTATATCACAGGATAACAACCATGAATATGAGACAAGATTGATGTCAGTCACAGGACATTTAATGATAGTATGCACACCTGTACCATACTGCAAGCATCACTGTGATGGTGGAATGTGAACTGTTTAGAGGGGTGATCTGGTCCACTACAAAAACACATGTCCTAATATGTCAACAATATACATAACAGTGTATTATATCATGTCAGTAGTTCTCAGGAGACATATTACTACAGCTGTTATAGAAGGAGCATGTACTGCAATGGCATAAATGGCCATAAATAAATTTTTTTCACATCACAGATTGTAAGACCCTTTTGTAGCCATACTCTATATCTACACCTCATTATAGCACATGTCACTGACAGCAAAATTGATATATCAAGTATTTATAGTGTCATAGGACATTATTAGGCTAATGGCCAACATCACATAAAGTCCTAACCACTATTATACCCTATATCTATGTTATGGAAGATAGTAATCCTATTGTGCGTATGTGTATATTTAATTGATTGCATTACATCCTACCACTATCCATATGGGACATGTGCATCACACCATAATAGAATTATCAATAACACATGCAGTAATCTTGAGATGGCTTGCAGAGTTTCATGGAAGGACTCTACTTCATGATGTGGGGCTGCATTTTTGACATAAGGACATCCTTCACTCCTCTGCAGGAAGGATGTCATGTGGTCAGTGGAAAAAGAAGGATGGTGTATGCATGGGGCTACTGAACATTTTTTCATGTGGTAGTGCAATGAAAAATTATTCCAAAGATCATACAATGGACTTAACGTACCACCAACCACACACACACACACACACACACACACACACACACACACACACACACACACACACACACACACACACACACACAAACACCAGTAGACTGGGCCTGATTTGAACATTTGAACATTACACCTCTGTAGCTATAGACTATGAATGCTATGCAATATCACAGTAGCAACACTACATATGTCTGACAGTAACAAAGTCATGTTGCACTTTATTGAGTATGGTACCATCATTGCATGCTGAGCAGAACATGTTGGGAGGAGTGTAGGACATTAATGTGGAGTCACATCCCTGTGTAAAATTGACTCAAAAGTGATAGGTGTATGTTTGGAAATGCAAGTCACCTGCTGTCACATTAGGACCCCTATATGTGTAGGTAAAGTAGTTTGCAAACATAGTGGTTAATTTCACAGCACAGGTTTGTCTTGGATACTACATGATATAGAGGATGATATCATCATTATATGCTACAATGCGATGTTCAGGGTAGGGTTTGATATAGCTGTGGACTCACATATCCTTCTAAAATTATCACCATAGTGAGTGTTGACTGCACACACAGTTGACTGTAGTGAGAATGGAACCCATACCTAACTATTTACAAAGCACAGTACTTAATACAGGCAACACTGCAAAAGTCTGGCTTTTGCAGTGACTGACAACATTTTACAGTTGATGACATCAACAGTGTCTGGTGAGAAGAAGATGACAGTAGCAGTGTCTGACATGCTGGTGTAAAATTGTCTCTTGAATGTCAACCAACTGAACAAACATGCACACAAAGTTAACCGCAGTGGGAACATAACCCCTAAGTACACTAACTAGAGAACTCAGTATTTAATGCAAGCTCCACAGCACAGGTCTGGCTTTTATACTGTCTGATAACACTTTATAGCTGATAACATCAACAGTGTCTGGTGAGAAGAAGATAGTAATATAATAGCAGTGCCCCACATGTTAGTGTAAAATGCTCTCTGGACTCTGGAATGTCAACCAAGTGAAAACACACACACACACACACACACACACACACACACACACACACACACACACACACACACACACACACACACACACACACACACACACACACACACACACACACACACACACACCAGTTGATTGTAGTGAGATTAGTACACCAACTAGAGAACTCAGTATTTAATGCAAGCATCAAGTCTGATTTTTATAATGCTGCAAGACAATTTACACGTATTAGAAAAGCTGAATGTGTATTGTCAGTATAAAGATGTGCATGGTATATGAGAAAGCATTTTTTATTAATTACTGTACTGTAATTGATGTATTTGTGAACAAGTGCTCAGACACCAAGTTTCAAGTATGTGGATGCAGGTAACATATAGCTACAGTAAGTATGTGTTCTTTAATTAAAAAGTGCCTTCTCTTTGTATTTTTACATTTACTTTCATGGGATGAAGACTAAATGAGCAGTAAACATAAGTAGCATATGCTAATTAGCACTTTCCATAGCACACAGCTGAGATGCTGGTTTGTGCAATTGATGGCAAAGTTAAGCGGTGAGCAAATGTGAACCTCTGCTTCATTGATAAAATAATGAGAGTTCTATTGATTTGCTTATGTCTGCTTAATCACATTAAGTGAAAAGGCACAGCAATCAGCAGGGTGGATAGTACTGAGTGTAAGAAACACACCTGCTGCCTAGCTGACTCTATGGCAGCAGGTATAAATGCATTACCAGATTTATTTTTGAGCCCAGATGATACAGAGTTCAAATCCAGGTGTATCTAATACTTTTAAATAGGTATTTATAAAGCAATGACATGCTTCTTTATTTTACATTCTCTATGTGTTATGTTAGTGTAGTGTGTTTAAGCAGCATTGCACAGAGGTAACCATACATATAAAGAGATGTTCACCGTCACTTGGCATTGGTGCTTGATGCCAAAATTCTCACAAACACAGAGATCAAAAAGTTAAGGGCTTTGATTCCATTTTGACCAGATTAACACTGTTAAAATGGGGTAGGTGAGAAAGTGGTGAAATGGGGGGCAAGCAGTTGTAAGAATAAATGGAAAGCAGTATATGAATGTGCAGGAGAGAGGTAGGAATGAACCATAGCTGTCCACTTCTTCAATAGTGTAAAATGAAAATATGTACAGAATATTAGCTGAATTTGGACTGTCTCCTCAACAAAGAGGGGTGACAAGAACACAGACATGTTGTATAGTCAATTGGACTGAATCAAGTGCATTGAGAAGACACTAGTATGTAGTGGAGAGCTATGTACTGGATGATATTTTTATGTGGACAGGTGCCCATTTTATTTACTTCAGTAAGACAGGAATGTTAGGTAAGGGACATAGGTATTTCTGGGTCAGGTAAGTAGGGTAGTTGAGGAAGCAGATGCAAACAGGACACACAAGACAAGACACAGGGACAGTGAGGGACATGACAGGTTGGGGGACATTATGATTAGGGTTAGGGAGGGGACAATGGATATCCATGTCCATCAAACAAGGGGACAGTGAGACTCTGGTCTTCAGCTGTAGGACAGTTATCACTGCTCCCTTACTCTGCTGGCTGTTAGAGTGCTTGGCATCCTCTCTTGCAGAAAATAAAAGAGAGCATTCTCGCTGTCTGATGTAGGTGTGCACAAATGGTGCTATGCATGACTCTACACACCATGCCTGGAAATTCCTGGTGGGCGTTAAAATCTACACCTCTACCAGTGCTCATGCTGGGGTAGTGCTACCTGATGCGGAGGGCCCAGGTAGTGCAGGTAGTACTGTCAGGTTGAGTCCCAGATGTGTTAGGCTTTGGTGCAGAAGCTGGTGGAGTGGGGGCATGCTGGGCCATGGGGGCTGACCTCCCTTCCTGTGCTGTAAAGCATTTCCTGATTTGTCAGTGATGGATGACATGGAAATGTTTTGATGACACATAGAAAAATGAAAAAAGAGAGATAAGGGTTGGGTAAGAGAAAAATAAAAAGAGATAATTAGTACCATCATATGTGACATATAATGCATTATCACAATAACAAAGTATTTATCTCTACTTTTACATTTCATTTAAGTATACTTCTTAACAACTACAAACAAGTAATGATTGCTCAAAGAAATCCTTGCAATGTGAATATATTGCACATGCGCGTGGTCAAATTATGTAGATTAAGATAGCAGAAAAGCATTTAGGCCACTTCTGTTGGACTTATTATGCAATATTTTGAAAGAATTTTACTATATATTTGTTACTGGTGGTATTTGAAAACACAACATCTGACTACACTATTAGACTTGACTTCTACATTTGGCTTGTGCTACAGAGTGAAGCATGCATGCTTACTTTTCTACTCCTGTAGAGAAGAGCAATACTTTAGTTAAAACAATGGTTATGTTGCACTGCTTACAACCCCCCCTTGCTTTCCTCAGTCTTTCTAGATGCTCAGCATGAGCCTCCCTATTCACCATGATCTCTTGGTTGGCTGTGGAATAAAAAAGAAGATAACAAGAGAAGAGCATTAAGCATACCAGTCTTGCATACATGCAGCTGCCTATCTAATTTAATTATCTTTTTCATGTATACCTACACAACTGTGGGATGTTAGCAGTCATAAACTCATCCAGCCACTGGTTGAGTGTATCCTGCTTGCACCTTTTGAAATCATAATACTGATATCTACACTGTTCTCCAGTGTGTGGAATGTCAGTTGCACTGGAGACAGCCTTGGCCAGACTATTCCATGCCTCAGACTTGTACTGGGAGCCGGTATAGTCCTCCTGCAAGAATCTGTAGCTGTGGCACTTCACAAAGAGTCCAATAAAGACTCTGGACTCCTCAACACCCCACCTCTGTGCCCTAAATTGGGCACCTTCCCTTCTACCACCTGACATGTCCAACCAGGGAAAACTGCAATAGTTAAGAGTGATTTCCCACAAATGCATGTTATTGCAATTACTACTAGTGCACAGACCCAAACAACCATGCCAAATGAGTTTGCATGACATTAAGTGGAGAGCAACAGTGCCAGAGAGAAAAGCAGTTTATGAACTAAGAATGGTAATGTGACAAATTGCATTAGTTTTTCGTTTGAATGCTGCTGTACCTGTCACTTGATTTAACTTTCCAGACATGTGTTGGGGGGTATAAATTATATATCCTGACACATGTTTTGGTGTGGCTTTATACACTGATAAAATTATTTTGTACAATATGGGGTTCAAACCTGTGCATTAGAAACAAAACATATTATTCTATATAGGTGATTAAACAGTTGGCCAAATGGAAATGAAACTCATGCAGAGATAAGTAAAACCCATCTAGGTGGGGGACTACACCCCCCCCAACTATGTATGCCAACTCTGTGATCACACTACAGTGGAGAAAAGGGCATGTTGTGCAAGTGTTTACTTACCCTATTAAAAAAATCCAACGTTCAAGTTTCTGCGGTTTCATGATTTTTGTCTTGGGATTTTAAACATCGACGTTATGGGCATCGGGATTTCAAAGTAGACCCATAAATATATATATATATGTATATATATGTATATACATATATATATATATATATATATATATATATATATATATATATATATATATGTATATACATACATACAGACACACACACACACACACACACACACATATACATATATATACATATATATATATATATATATAAATATATACATATATCTATATATATATATATATATATATATATATATATATATACATGACAGACTGAAGGGTTAAGTAGGGATGCGTGTGACCCCACAAGCTCCGTGTTTATACATTCATGTGTGTATGAGGATCATGGAAGTCTGACAGCCGTCCAAGGCCAGTTAATACTATAATTACAGAAATATAATATTCAGTAAACCCTCTGGCACACATATAATTCATATGAGCTCCACTGCTATACATACTTACTGCTATTCATAATTATGTTTTAATTTTTTGTAATTGTTGTTTTGATATTGCATGGACAAGCATTAATAAAATTGGGAGTGTGCTAGATTATAATCCAACCTCACCCCTATTGCAGCCCTACACTTGCACCTTCTGCCACTGGGACACTTTAGCAACAGCTGTATAGCTTCACATTCATTATTAAGTATGTGCATTAACCACTGCACATCACTTAGTGTGTTTGTGTGGTGGAAAACCATAGAGGATAAAATGTATCAGTTTTGAAATTGTCCTCTGTCTGCAGGTGTTCTAGACTAGCAGGGATTGGGGAAGGTTGCTAACTGCCAAGCAATGTCACTTAGCAGGTTTTCATGATGGAAAGCAAAAGATGCAAGAATGCATCCTTTTTGAAACTGAGAATGTCTGCATCCTGTCTGCAGGTTTTCTGTCTGTGTTGTGTGTGGGCCATTAGTCTAGGATTTTGTGAAGTTAAATGACATGCAAACGTGACAAGCAAAGTTTACCTTGTTTTATCTTTGTGAGCAGTGCTTATTAGGTTTCATCTTTAAAAGACAAATGTGGGACTTGAATCATACCTGCTCAACCTGGTTGACTTCTTTGAGTCAGTTATCAGAGCTGTGGATGAGGGCAAGGCAATTCATACTGCCTACCTTGATCTGGCCAAGGCCTTTGATACAATTCCCCCACTCAGGAATTATTGATAGACTCACCAAACTAGGTCTCAACCCCTATAGCACTAGGTGGGTTGCAAATTGGCTCACAGACAGAACCCATAGTGTGAAAGCAGCAGACTCCAAGTCAGACTCCCAACCAGTCACAAGTGGAGTCCCACAGGGATCGGTCCTGGTCCTCTCCTGTTTGGCATCTACTTCTCAGAAGGCCAGGCCAGCACAAAGGGACTCTCGCTGACCAAGTTCACTGACAATTGCAAGCTGGGAGCCATTATTAACTCCCCAAGTAATGTAGACATCCTACAGAAAGGCCTCACTGAGACCAACGACTAATGTTGAAACCATGGCCTTAAGCTTAATGCCAAAAAATGTGTCATTCCCTTTAGGAAAAACTCAGTTCCCACTAATTACCACACTGATGGTAGACCACTGAACACTGAAGGTGTTATAAGAGATCTGGGGACACAGGTTGACAGCAACCTCTCCTTTGACCACCACATTGCCACTGTGGTCCGAAAGACCTTCTATGTGGCACATCTCATTACCAAGGGTTTTGCTGCCAGGAATAAGAGGTCATCATCTCTCTCTCTCTACTCTTCCCTCATTAGACCAATCATCGAGTATAATGCCCCATTTGGCATGTACCTCACTAAACACCTGCAACAGCGGGAAAGGCTATAGAAGTACCTAATGAAGAGGATCCTAGGCTTTAAACACATGCTCTACATGGACAAACTCAAAAAAATCCAGCTTTTCTCTGTCTCATATTGTCTATTAAGAGGCGATCTCTGCTTGACTTATAAAGCCATGTCTGACCCAGCCTTGTTAGAAATGCTACACCTAAAAAATTCCCAATCCCTCCATACCACATGCTCCAGGGGCATCAACCTCATTACCACAATCAACAGAACATGCTGGAGGGACAGGTTCATAACTCAGAGACTGCCCATGCTCTTGAATACACTTCCCATACATGTCAAGCACAGCACCTCACTGGTCCTTTTCAAGAGAAATCTTGATGACTGGATGGGAAAAAGAAAGTTCACCCCTGGGATCACTCCAGTGTCTCTTCTTGATAGATGCACTGGGAACTAATGGCAGCATGATGCCAGGGCACTTCTATGGGCTGAGTTTGTAAAGGCTCCAGGGCCGTTGACCTAGTACACACCTATGAACCTATAATCTACAGATAGTATATAATGTCTGGATCATCATGTTTAGCATAAGTGCTACACACATGTGATTCACAGGTGTAGTTTATGGATTGTTTATCACAGAAGTACACTACATTACATTTATTCTATTTATTTATTTATTTTATTTTATTTTATTTTTATTTTATTTTATTTTACATTTGTTGACCGGGCTAGTCTAGCTGGATACATGTCCATTTTCAGTAGAGACCCGGGGAGAAAAGCTTCAAAAGTAACATAAAAAGGCAAATACAGATCAACAAATACATAAAATACAGAGTTATAGCAGATCAAGTTCTAAAATTATACAAGCATATGCAAGTCATGACAGGACGTACTAAAGGTTACCATAAAAGTTGAGGAGAAGTATATATATATATATATATATATATATATATATATATATATATATATATATATATATATATATATATATATATATATATATTATCTGTTTCTTATGTTTCCTCTAATCTGTGAGCCATGCAAATAGTGGTATTAAAAACAAAATAAAAAAATATGTGTATACAAAATAAACAACATTACAAAATAGATGTTAGTACACATGAAAGATTTTTACACAAGTCTGGATCTGAACTATTACACCAATGAACCTACAAAACATAGTAAGCATGTCTTATCTCTCTTTGCCACAGAAACAATTTTGAAGCAGGATTGAAAATCCTAGTGCATACAAATAAGTGCAAAACCATCCACAGTATTAACAAGACATATGGCACTTATTCACTTCTGAGTTATTTGTACATGTGCTAATTTCAGATGTTGTGCAATGAGTGATCACACAACCATTATTATGACTATTGTTTGCAGCAATGCAGCTCTGCCTTATCTTTGTATGGTGTTCCTTCTCTTATCTGAGTAGTAATCTGAGACATGCAGTCTGTAAGGCATTTTGTATCATTGTCCTTAAAATGTATAAGAATATTAAATGGCAATAATATACAGTTTTCAACAAAGGCAGGGGTGTTTGGATATAACCAAAAAGAAATGTGCTGCTTACTTACATTTAAAACCTTGATGCAATTACTTCTGCACTTTGTAAGTGTAACTTGGCTGCAATGCACCCACTGGAGGTAAGGGGGTCTAAATTGCTGTTGTGTTTTCCCTCTCCCTACCAGTAATCTTTCATAGTTGCAATCCATTTGCAACAAACATTGAGAGAGTGCATGCACTATGTTTATACGTGTTACATGGAGCCAAGAACCACAGATTCAGCAATCCTAATGAGTTCACACCTCACTTGCATCTTTACCATGCTCATAGGCCTGAATCTATGCTATAAATAGGTAACCATGTAGCTAGAGAACCTAAAGGTGAGGAGAGTTGTGTATGTGGATAAGACAGAAGAAGATTGCTATTACTTTGGATTTATCTGCACAGAAGATTACTGATCTTGATATGGTATTAATGAAATTTTCAATTATATACTGGATATGCTCACATGTAACTAGGAAAAATACTTTTATTTGTATGCGCTTCTTAGAGGTTTACTGATGGTACAGGCATTTTACGTTCTCAGATAGACAGCCTTATTACTTTTCATCGCAAGTGTTACTGTTACAACTATTTTTCTTTACATTCTTCTATGCTATTTCAGTGAAATGTTCAGTGGAATGCAAATGTCTGATATTGTCAATGACACAGATGTGTTAGCCCTTCTAGGATGGCCCATAGACACCTATATGAGAGTGATTGGCACTTGCATAAAAATAACTGTTCTGTGGTAAATGTGTGCACATGTTTTAGGACAGTTTGTTTGAAAGCACTTATAACAATTGACTGATGTGCTATTCTTTGTTTGGTACAAAATATCATTTGCCTGTTGTTTTGGGGATGGGGAAGCAAAGTTCCATTTATGTGTTGCCACAGTCAAAAATGTTTTTACTGAGGTTTGCTTTGCTATTGTTAGTTCTTGTTTTGGATCAAACTTGGTTAGTGTGTGACTGTGATATGTTACAACCATATAACCCTTTTTCGTATTTGAATAACTGAAGTTTTTTTGTTTCTCCTGTTGGTAATATTGAAAAACTAATAATATGTGTTATATCTAAGCAGAACTTTTATTTATGTGACATTTATGTGTAGTATCCTTCTTTTGTGTTTTATGTCACCTAGGACTAAGGCACCCAAGAGTCCCAGTCCCCGCAACCCCCCCCCCCTCGGTGACTCAGAGAAAGACATGATTGTACAATCCTAGCATCAAAGTGGTACATTTCTGCTTGAGAGAGGATGTGGGGATATGTTTGGAAGAATGTAAATTTGGAACCAGATAGTGAATGACATCAGTGTTGTTGGGGGGGGGGGGGGGTCACAGCAGGACATATGATCTGTTGTGTCATGGGGCTACTGACATGATTTCATCAACCCCAAGGTTAGGAGCTGATGTGGTCCATAGACAGCTGGCTACTGGTGAGGCTTGCTAAAGAGGCATCACTGACACCAAATGAAGAATTCCTGTCCTATGTCAGGGATCCAGAGAGCTCAGTGGAATGTGCACAACAGCATGTGACTGGTGTTGGTGCTGCTGTTTCAGGGAGGGCAAGTATGTCCCAGGAGGAGCTTTCAGGTAGGCTTACATATGTCAATTTTTAAAGATTTCTTGTATAGTAAAATATTGAAAGCAATAGTTAAGTTGGTTTAATAATTTTTGGGGGTCTATTTATAGATTGATACAATTAACAACACATTCTGGTTCATTACACATGGGCTTGGGGTAGACGTGTCATCTTAGTTTAAGTTAAATGTATTGTTAATGGACATACAAAGGCCAAAAAAATTTCCCCCTGTGTTATTGTTATTGTGATGATGGTGTCCTTACATTTTTCTTAACTTCTTCCAGGACCACCCTCCATAGCAAGTGTGGAGTCATCTGCACACGGTAAGCCAACATTTTTATTTCAGTACTGATGAAGATTTGACAGAAATATGCATTTATCTGTATGTATGAGGTGGATGTGAGGACTGTGTGCGTATTGCTGTACAGCCTGTGATAGTGGCACCAGTGCTGGTTTGTTAGCATATATTAAATTGTAGTAGTATAGCTATTAATTTCTTTCACATGTTTGTTGCTTGTTATCACAGGTAATCCTGACAGTGTAAGTGTAAGATTCTTACCACCTGATGTCAGAGTGTCAGCAGACTCTGATGATAATGGTGGCTAAACACAGGAACAGTTGGGGGGGGTGCATAGGTTGAATCTGACACTGAGGTTGACAGTCAGGTATCCCTTGTAATTCCAATTGACTCAGCCAGTAGGCCTATGCAAACCCATTCCAGTGAGCCCTCAGATACTGGACAGGTGGAGGATGAGACACTTGATTATGGTGTTGTGATTACTGCAGCTTCAGTACCCATTGACTCTGGCCATAGCCAAAGTGTGGGTGAGGTGACATGCAGGAGGGTTGTTAGGGGTGCTTGGAGGAAGCCTTCTATCCATCCTCCACCTGATCCTGGTGTGTCTTTCCATGCCACTTGACATATTTATGGCCATCATGGAGGAGCATGTATGTTCAAATAGGGCTCTTGAGGAAATGCTTATGGTTGTAGATGTGGTACAGTCTGACAAACATAAGTGGCTCCACCATGTTGCCGATTTAATAGATTGGATGAATGACATGTTGGACCAGGTGGTGTCTGTGATGTAACATCTGCTGGAAGGGGGATGACATCCACCTGGACATAGGTTAGCCACATCATCTGATGTTAGCCAGTGTTGCCATGCCCAATCATGCTCCCGTAGTGGCACTACTTCCATTGCTCCTTCAGTGGTTGAGGTGTTGGGGTCATGGTCCTGGGCATAATCGTGAGGAGAGCTTGTCCTGCAGACATCAGTCATGTTCAGGTAGCACCAGTGCATCTGACCATTGGCATAGATGCACCAGTACAGCTCCTGGCAGAGCCAGTTTTCAGGGTCAGGGACAATGACTATGGACTGTCATCTCTACTGTGCATGGCTCACACCTGTCTGACATAACAGGATGCAAAGCTAGCACAGAGTGAGGCTATGTTCTGCAGACTAACACACCAGTTTCACCTGGAGTGCCCATACAGACACACACACATAACAGCTACATGGGTCAGTCATGAGGCTTACAACTGATTCTGTCTCAGTGGTCATTTAATACTTTATTTAATTGTCTGCCTGTTTTTCTTTTTTACTCACGCACTAACTATCTTTTGTGTCAGCCTAGGCCTCTTGCCCCCACTCCCCCCAAACACACACATAAAACACTCTGTGCAAATGATAACTGTGCCATATCCTTGTTTTCTATCTTTTGGATTCAGAGATACATAAATCTATTGTCTGATATGCAGGGTGCATAGCTGACTTAGTGCTTAGTACATCTGTGTTTGTGATGCTGTTTTGCAAACTGTACTGCATTCTTGCAGGTTTTTGTAATGTGTAAATCCCTCCCAACCTGTTAGACCAACAAAGCCTGACCAAGCCATAAACAAAAATGTGACAAAAGCCCAACAATGGGGAGAGTTTTTAAAATTGTGGTCTTACAAACTTAGACAGTTGATAGACTAACAGGTTTTCCATTACTATCTGTATGTTTTTTCCTGAGGAATATAAAGTCTGAAGCTAAAATGTGCGCCATTATTTTCTAATTTCAGGTTTTAATGATTTGCAAGTACAAAAGTATGAGACCACACTGTGGACATTCAGTGAAAATCTGTGCATGTTAGAAGTATGAATGTGTAAATCTTTGATACATGAGGCATATTAATTGATAGAGTCCACGTGTATTCACATAGGTCACTGTTGTCATGTCTTGATGTAATTGTAAAAATCACCACCTTATACTTACTTACATTACCAAGTAACAGTATGCAAGGGTATGCCATTCCTTTGTATTCTTAGACATTTATTTTTCTATTCCAGGTTCAACATTTACCTTTAAAGTCCAGCAGTTGCAAGAGTTTTACTTTGGGGCAGACTGTCTGATGCTAGCAGTACACAAATTACATGGGTAAGTAAAAGTTGTGAGCATTGCCTGGCATCAATGTTACTGTATGTATGTGCATAGGATGAAGGTTTTAGCCCCTTAGGTGGTGAGTGTGTGTGGTATCTATTGCCTCTTGGCCAGTGCAAGGGCATATTGTGCATAATTATGTCTACCTACACCCACAGCAGCTGCTGGTTCCCCCTCTGATTCCTCATCTGCACATGGCTGTGGTGATCTTTCCAGTGGTAGTGGGATGTGTGGCTCTTCCTCTTGCTGTTCCTGCTGAAGCTGTTTTCTCAAGATAAAATTGTGAAGCATGGCACAGACAGTGAATATTTCAGCACATGTATGGGTATTGTACTGCAGGGCTCCCCCAGACGTATCTAGGCATGGGAACTGTGACTTCAGCAGCCCAAACACACACTCTATCATACTGATGTAATTGCTATAGCATTCTTCAGTTGGTGTGAGTAATTCTGATGGGCATCATCAGCCAAGGTTCCAGTGCATAACCTGCATTTCCCAGTCAATGACCCTTTGGGATATCCCTCCTAGTAAACATCTCATACAGTTGACTGTTGTGCCAGACATGTGCATATTCAGGATGATTCCCTTAGCATTACACATGACATGGCAGTTAATGGAGTGGTAGCCCTTTCTATTTATATACACCCTTCCCTGTTCTCCAGGTGGTACTTTGATTTTTATATGTGTACAGTCTGTGGCACCCAGGACTTTAGGGTAGTGTGCTGTAGGGTACAACTTCTGCATATGGGAAAAATGTATGCACTCAGTGACATGTTGTAGCATAGCATTCAGGAATTGATGGAGGCTCCTGGATGCTGATGCCTGTGACACCCCCAACATGTCCCCTATTGGTCTCTGGAAGGTTCCTGTAGCTAAAATTCAAAGTACCACACATACCTTAGTCTCCACTGGGATTGGTTCACCTCGGTTTGCCCTTGCTCACAGTTCAGGATGACAGAGGTTGAAGAGTTCCTGTAGTGTGTCTCCAACCACCCTGTAGTGATCTACAATTTCCAACTCATGCAGATTGTGAAAAGTTAAATGGGGTCTAAACACCCTTCTCCTTCTTGGCCATGGTCTATTAGCAGCAGCAGCATAGACTTGGGCCTGCTGCACATACACATGAATAAGAGCAACAGCAGCCTCTAACATTCTTTCTGTGTAGCCTAGTTTCTGTGGCTGTATTCCAATAGGTTTTAGAATTCAAAGGGAAAACTAGTACCAAGTCTAAACATTTGCTTTATAGCTTGTTGATTAGCTCCTCCATCTTGGATTGGTTGATTAGCGTAAAATTCATCTGCTTATGCTGTAATTAGCATGCCATGATGTCTTTGCTTGTCTCTACACAGTGTGTAGAGCCACTTACTGAATACAAAACTGTGTGCTATCATGTGCACATCACAGTGTGATGCACACACAGTTTTAGTGGACCATGTAACCTTATTGAATCTGCACCGTATCTTTTATACATTGGTATAAAATGCAGTGTTTCACAAGAATAGGAGAGTGAGAACCTGGCATGCTACATTGCATCTGCTTTCATTTATGTATCTAGCTCGAAAGAATGAGAAATATAGCACATGTCTAGACCACGGATGGACAACATTTTCATTGTGGTAGGATACTTATTTATATAAATAATTCTGCTGGGATAACTTATGTTAATAATTAATTCTTCCAGGTTGTTTTGGTACTGGAATTGGGAAAGTGTATATCATGGTTAATATGTTATATTCCAAAGGACTTTAAATAAATTGATGAAATCGACAAATTAAACTCACAATGTTCAAAATCAACTATGACAAAAAGCAAACCTCAGCAAAAGTGTTAAATTAAATGTATAATGAACTATAACACTGTTGCAACCACTCAGCAAATCTGATCCCACAAAAAGACCATTACCATCAGTTTCACACCAGAAAATAAAATACATTTGCACAGCACACTTTTATTGGTATTAAAAGTATTAAATACTCATTAAGATTAGTGATGTTTTAATTGACATTTAATGAGTTATATATTTAAGCATGAGTCTTATAAATCCACATACATTATTCTTACCTAGAAATAGTTTTTGGCAGGAAACATGCAGTTTTAAATGGTAAAAGTCCCTTAAAACCCTTTTAAAAATCAGGTACTGATTCTCTATTAATATTACTTGCAACATTATATGCATCCTACACACATGGATCACGCAGAGGCTTAGACCATAATGGAATTTGCTTTTAACCCACAAAGAATAACTGTCCAGAAGTAAGTTTCAAACCCCTGAAGTTAGAAGGACCCATTTATACTGAGCCTACTGCACTATAAATGACTATACATGCATTCATGTTCCTGGAATGCAATCCATTTCCACTCATTTATAGCCTTTCCTTTCTATCTTTCTTCTGCAATTTCCCTGTCTCTCTTTTGGAAAACATTAGCTCCTATAGGCAACTTTTCACTTTTAATTCTGCACATTATACTTTCTCTCTTAATTGGGTTGCTCCCCCTCCAGTCCTCCCGATTCACTCTGTGCTCCTCAGGAGCTGGACCCCTAGATCTCATCATTGCTCCTTCTCACCCTGGATATGATAAGTCAGAGTTGCTGCCAATCATCCTTATTAACACCACTTGAGCATTGCTTCCCTGATATCACTTAACCTCCCGTCTGACAATCCTACCTACTTCTCTCTTCACTTTTTACCCCAGTCCCTACCTCTACCTCATTTCTTCATCAATTTCATGACAAGGGTTCTCATACCCTGGAGCTTTGCACCTTGTCCCTTGTCCTCATAAATGTGTACTGTTGCAGGTGTTTCAGAACACCATTTGTTTGGACTGGTCAGCTCTATCATATATATTTCACTCACTTGCAAATGGGTTTCTATTTATGTAATGTTTTAAATGCTACACTATACCTCTCTAGTTTACCTGTTAATGAAGCATTTATGAGTTGCCACACATCTCAAAATAGCATGGCTAAATCATTTCTTCACACTAACTACACACCTAGTCCAGCATTTGCCAAAGTTATTAACTACTATGCCTTCTAGTTCCCTTCTGAATACAAAAAATATGTTTTTAAGCAAAATGTATCCCATAGGAAATTTATTTTGAACATACACAGCTCATAATTCCTAACTTAGAGTCCATTATACTATGACCTGAACTCTCAACTAATTAGTATTTGCACAGTCCACAGCATATGTCCTTTGGTTGCTCCAAGCAGGCCTTGAGATGATCTCCTCTGCAACAGCATCACTCTAATAATTCTCATAACAGCATTAAATAATGACAAACATTTGAGTTTAAGACTCCACATCCTTCAGAAAATTCATGCTAATGCAAAACCTATTATTCTATCAACTTTCTTGTAGAGCAATATTTAAAATCTGTCCCTATTTGTCCCCCATTATTTTAGGCTTTGTTCAGATTTTTTGCTCTAAGAGGTTGAGAGGTATGTTTACTAGCCAACTGGCTATTAGTGTGTTTCCGCCATCTGTCTGGGTCTTTCTGAACTCCCTCTTTCCTGTCTCCTCTTCCATCATTGCAATGCTTCATACTCCTCCTCCATCTCTCTCAATTCTTCTATAACCTCGTCCTCTCTTATGTCACCTTGTCTGGTCCACAGTGTGTTTTCCCTGTTTATTTCAGGGTCTTTAATGGTGACCTGTCTCTGAATTCCACTCCCCTTCTCTTTGACAGGAGTACAAAAAAGATCTCTTTTAGCTCAAACAGCCACACTAATTATTCTGAGAGGTGAGCAGGCTGTTCAGTCCGATTGCTCAGGAGGCCTTTACAGCCATTGATGGAAACTTAACTATTTGGATGCTTATAGACAAAATAGAGTGGTGTGATGCTCTTTTTTATGCCTCCATGCATTTTGTGGTGCTTTGAGACAGAAGTCCACCATATTGGTCATAGTGTGAGTTTAAGTATGTTAATTTCTCATAACTCATGTGTTTGATTTCAAGTCTGCATCTCACAATTTATTAACTTAAGCTAAGACCTGCCAAGCTTATTTTGTATTGTCTGAAATTCTGTGGTCTAGTAATATGCAGAACTCTGGAATAGTGACATATTTTGTAAATGATTCCTGGGTTATTCAGCTTGTAAAGGAGCCATTGATGGACAGGTAGAACAGCACTGCTCTGCTAATGACACTTGGCTTTGTCTGTCTGTCTCTCAGGTGTATGCGTATCCCCCTGTCTCTTAATAGGATAGTCTGAAAGCTATCCTTAATTGATTGAGAACAAAAAGACTCAAGGTTCATCTTGATAAACCTTAGTGATGGCTATTCATCCCATTAAGAAGTTTTCCGTACTTACTGTCCTCTACCTTGACATCATTTAGAGTTTGTGTCTAAAGTGTGGAACTGTGATGTCATCTTGAATGTCAGTCTGACATTCAAAGACCAAATGTCAGACATGGTGAAATGTGATGCTATTGCCTGAGGAATTATCATCTGAATCAAGCATATTAAAGTGTCTAATTGTATATCTTCCATGGTTCAGTCACAGGTCACATCCCACCTTGACTACTGCAGTTTTTGTACTTGGTGTTTCCCAGCTATGCGATAGGTTACTGCAGAACACATCATTTAGGCTAATATCAGGTGTTCTCTTCTGCTGTGTAGTACCTGAACTGTGGAATCTGTATTGACCTCCTAGTAATATCAGGATTAACTACAAAGTGATATTACTGGCTTATAAAGTCTAACATGAGTGAGTCCTGCTTCTCTTAAAAGAGCTTCTGGTGTCATTCTGGCTATCTGAACACATCCACCTAACTGCTGAGGGACTGCTAATGATTCCCATAATGTAGATGCATACAGCAGATGTAGATTTTTTTTCTCATTAAGTACCTGACTTGTAGGTTCCCTACACTGGTAACTTTGAGAGTGCCCCATTGTGGGTGCTTTAAGAGGCTCCTCAAAGTATGACTGTGTGAACATCACAGTGACCCATAAATCATTTTTGGCAATCTGTTGTTCAAGCTCACTTATTGACTGTGTTACATCATGTATTGTTGTAATTTATTGCATTTATTGTTTTATTACATTGTGTCTAAGCATGTCCACAGAAACAATGGTGACTGATAAGATATATTGTTGACTGAATCTATGTTGGTCAATGGGGAGAAAAATATAAGCTGTGGTGTATTGTATTAGCTGTTTGTTAGCTACACTTTTCAGTATATTGTCCTAATCAGGTTAGAAGGAAATTGGCCTACAGTTTTATGGAGATGTAGGCTGTTTGCATTTTGGTATAGGGTGATTTCCAGCTTTGTAGGATGGTTCCAAGAATGAATGAGGCAGTAGCTTAACAACTGATTATGCACTTGTTTGCAGGGATCTGGGGTATATCAAAAGTATGCTTAGAGATCATTTCTTTTAAAGTTTCACTAGAATTTTTTCACAGTTTCGGTGTATCTCCTTAAAATGGAGTCTTGCTTGAAGGTTATTATGAACATATTATTTGAAGCTGACATCTGGGGAGGTGAATTACATTTGGGTTAAGAGTGTTTGATTATAACTAACTTCTGGAAGGGCTCCCTGTGACATGTGCAAGACCCAGAATTGTGAGTCCTATAAACTCTGATTCAATTTAAGAAACAGCACATTTCAAAATTCTCTTGTTGTACTATGAAGGAATTTTCCCACCCCTGATATGGGGGACTGCAGCCTCCATGTCCATTGTACTAGTATATGTACTAATTCCAGGATTAGTGTACTTCAGAAATGAGGAAATTGACCTCAATACTGGATTACACTTGCAATTCTGATGTTTTAAGAATTGCAATTGCAGTCCTCAGGATTTCAACCATCACCTCTTCAGAAGCTTGCAAAGTAGTGTATTTGCAAAGTCTAGGTTAGAAGATGAGGTTATTCATCAAAAAGGAAGTTTGTGTGAGGGGTATTGGCAGTTTTATATTTCCACTGAGTGCTTGGATGTCCATAGAGAAATGCATGGCTGATTTGGATGTCATTTATAAAATGTTTTGGTTGACTAAAGAGTTTGTTCTGTTTGTTTAGTAGATTTATCCTAGTTTGACTTTAATGCAACTTGTTCTTTTGATGCTGAAGTTCTGTTCCTTGAATAGGTTTCAGTCCTGAGAGCTTTTTATGCAAAGGTTGATTTCTTTGCTTTCATTTTGTAATGATAGTTTTATTTTTTTTATCTGTGATGTCCTCTGACTTTTGTACCTTCTTTTTTACATAAGTTATCGCTGATTTTATAGACTAATGAGTACATTCTCAAGTTCAATGGATGCTCTGTATTTTTTCACAAAAGGAACAGCAACCTTTCATTAACAGAGGGGGTGCTTAGAGTTCTGAGAGCTTCTGCTCTGACCACTGTGCTCAGGTGATGATGTCAGGAGTGGGCTGATTGTTCTGAATGCCTAATAACAAATGAGTGGTCAGTTTTCATTGAAGATGGGTGGATAGTACTTCAAGCTGAGGGCATCTTTCATGCTTGTTAGTGATGATGACATCCAGTATTGAATGGTGTGATGTCCCTGTTCTGGGCCGGTAATCAAAGAGCCCGAATCCTCTTACTGACACTGATGAGGAACCTTCACTTGGAACAAAAATAGATACATACATTAATTCCAGTTACAGCTCTGTGCACAAAGCATCATTTCCCTTAAGAACACACAGGAAACACACTCAGTCTTAGGGATGGGTTTCTCTCTCTGTCTCTCCAGGCCCCCAGTAAGACTCCCCACTGGCACAGCTGTAGAGTTGAGCCCTCAGCCAAGTATCCAAGTTATGTTCTCCACCACCCTGCCTGTGAAACCAGTGCTCTGTGTCCCTGCTCCAAGCAGTTGACACACACATTGTTTGAGATTTTATTTGCACACACACACACACACACACACACACAGACACACACACACGCGCGCACACACACACACACACACACACACACACACACACACACACACACACACACACACACACACACACACACACACACACACACACACACACACACACACACACACACACACACACACACACACACACACACACACACACACATTCATCTGGGAAAGGCTGGCACAGACTTACTGACTCTGCTACCCTTGCCCAGACTATAAGGCAGTTACTGCCACCAGACACTCCAAAGCCAGCTACTCTAAGGCTCTTACAAGGGTACCCAATTATACTAAGTAAAACTAATACTAATAGAAATGGTAGTGTTTCACCAATGTAGTAAGGCTTTTAGGAGTAGCCACAGTGTCACCAAATAAATATAAGTACCCTGAAAGATTAAAATATTCTCTAAAAGACCAGCCACAGTGAAAGGTTTAAATATATTTAATAATAAATAATAAAAGAACATGAAAATACTAAATATCTATTTACAGTAAACACCAGTTTCAATCACAGGAAATATTAAAATAACACAGATGAATAGACTCACACAGATATAGAAAAACAGTACTTAACTAATCTCTTTATATTTTCCTGACTGATCTAAAGAATTACTATTACCTGGTTACTTACTAAAGCAAGGCAAGATGATGTAGATGAGTGGTCTTCCTTCTTTGCCAGGTTTTAAAAACAGATTGCTCTTAGACTTCAGTATCATCTAAGTATTAAAAGACAGATAGAGCTTTGCATCTGGAAGCCATAACCATTTCAACACTTCCACCCTTCCAGGGTAGCAATTAGTTCACTGCTAAGGAGAATACAGCAGTATTCCTAGTTCTTGTTTTGTGAGCCATTTTGTCTCTGGCTACAGTCAGAACTGTAAGATTCAATCTTTATGGCCTTCCAGGTAATTTAATTTCAGACTATTTTTTAAAGTCTGTTGGACTGAGATTAACCTTTTCTCTTCCAGTATCCTCTGTTACAATATATTAATTTCAACAGTTACAATGCAGTCTGACATACAGGTGCATCTCTTTTTTTTGTCCAGCAGGACCCATTGTTGATACATTCTTAACACAAGCAACTTTACAAATACATTTTCAACACAAGCACCTGTACAAATCAGCTTAATATACAAATAACATATAATTCTTTACAAAACTCCTGCTAGCTATGCTGGCATATGTTGCACATCCACTGCCCTACTTCTTCTGGCATAGCTGGCAATACCTTACATCGCCACAAATGATTTGTTGCTTGAAATTTTGTTTTTTCAGTCTCTTTGACTATTTATAAAAGTTCATCCCTGGGATTCAATAAACTCTTACATGGTGTTTACATGTTTCATGATGATGTGTGGTGAGCAGCAGTGCTAATTACATTTTCATGCCACACACTACATTTAAACAAAATAAGCATGGTTTCATGGCTGGCACCAGTGTTGCCAGCCAGGAAACCATGCAAAGCAACATGGATACCAAACTAGTTACCTCAGAGCACAGTGGGATAGGGGGATTACAAGGAATGCCACTGTGATTACCAGGGCTTAACATATAAGTTATTACCATATTCCAAACACAGTACAGGACAGTGTATACAGTGCAGTGTATTGTGAAATTCCATTCCAGGCATTCCGTACAGAAGTTGTATAAATGATCTGTAAGGGTACATGGACTGTCATATAAACTAGATATTCAGAGAAAGTGTGTGCATTGAATAGGGACACAGATGAATTGTAGGAATGAACACAGGGAAAGAGGACAGGTGAAACAACCTAATGTACAGCAGATAAGGGCATGTCAATGGAAGACAGTTGTAGCAGGAGCACTAATCACATATCAATAAAGTACAGTACGGACTGCACAGTGAAAATGGGTATTATGTGACTGTCACACAAGGTGACATAACAATGGGAAAGATGTCTGTGTGAGATAAGCATCCCTACGTGAACAATGCATGTTTTAATCTTTTAGGGATGTAATATACAACTGGGGTAGAAGTGCATATTGTGAAGCTGTGCAAATTGATTTGTCTGAATACAAGTGTAATGTCAGCAGAGGTCTCCAACAAGTGGGACACAGCTACAGGACCATGGACAACAATAAAAGAAGCACGCACAATCATGGACAATATCAGAATAATACCACCAGTAATCCCATGTCTCTGACATAACATATGTGATTCTGAGTGATCAGAGATAGTTCTGGACAAACACACTTGTACAAGTATCATGACATGTTAGCAATCTATGAGGGTAATCACACATGCCGTCCTGCCACTGTAACATCTGCTGGAGGTGTTAGGAGGGACATTTCTATACCTGTATGTGACGAAGCTGAGGGCATCTTTCATGCTTGTTAGTGATGATGACATCCAGTATTGAATGGTGTGATGTCCCTGTTCTGGGCCGGTAATCAAAGAGCCCGAATCCTCTTACTGACACTGATGAGGAACCTTCACTTGGAACAAAAATAGATACATACATTAATTCCAGTTACAGCTCTGTGCACAAAGCATCATTTCCCTTAAGAACACACAGGAAACACACTCAGTCTTAGGGATGGGTTTCTCTCTCTGTCTCTCCAGGCCCCCAGTAAGACTCCCCACTGGCACAGCTGTAGAGTTGAGCCCTCAGCCAAGTATCCAAGTTATGTTCTCCACCACCCTGCCTGTGAAACCAGTGCTCTGTGTCCCTGCTCCAAGCAGTTGACACACACATTGTTTGAGATTTTATTTGCACACACACACACACACACACACACAGACACACACACACACGCGCACACACACACACACACACACACACACACACACACACACACACACACACACACACACACACACACACACACACACACACACACACACACACACACACACACACACACAAACACACACACACACACACACACACACACACACACACACACACACACACACATTCATCTGGGAAAGGCTGGCACAGACTTACTCACTCTGCTACCCTTTGCCCAGACTATAAGGCAGTTACTGCCACCAGACACTCCAAAGCCAGCTACTCTAAGGCTCTTACAAGGGTACCCAATTATACTAAGTAAAACTAATACTAATAGAAATGGTAGTGTTTCACCAATGTAGTAAGGCTTTTAGGAGTAGCCACAGTGTCACCAAATAAATATAAGTACCCTGAAAGATTAAAATATTCTCTAAAAGACCAGCCACAGTGAAAGGTTTAAATATATTTAATAATAAATAATAAAAGAACATGAAAATACTAAATATCTATTTACAGTAAACACCAGTTTCAATCACAGGAAATATTAAAATAACACAGATGAATAGACTCACACAGATATAGAAAAACAGTACTTAACTAATCTCTTTATATTTTCCTGACTGATCTAAAGAATTACTATTACCTGGTTACTTACTAAAGCAAGGCAAGATGATGTAGATGAGTGGTCTTCCTTCTTTGCCAGGTTTTAAAAACAGATTGCTCTTAGACTTCAGTATCATCTAAGTATTAAAAGACAGATAGAGCTTTGCATCTGGAAGCCATAACCATTTCAACACTTCCACCCTTCCAGGGTAGCAATTAGTTCACTGCTAAGGAGAATACAGCAGTATTCCTAGTTCTTGTTTTGTGAGCCATTTTGTCTCTGGCTACAGTCAGAACTGTAAGATTCAATCTTTATGGCCTTCCAGGTAATTTAATTTCAGACTATTTTTAAAGTCTGTTGGACTGAGATTAACCTTTTCTCTTCCAGTATCCTCTGTTACAATATATTAATTTCAACAGTTACAATGCAGTCTGACATACAGGTGCATCTCTTTTTTTTGTCCAGCAGGACCCATTGTTGATACATTCTTAACACAAGCAACTTTACAAATACATTTTCAACACAAGCACCTGTACAAATCAGCTTAATATACAAATAACATATAATTCTTTACAAAACTCCTGCTAGCTATGCTGGCATATGTTGCACATCCACTGCCCTACTTCTTCTGGCATAGCTGGCAATACCTTACATCGCCACAAATGATTTGTTGCTTGAAATTTGTTTTTTCAGTCTCTTTGACTATTTATAAAAGTTCATCCCTGGGATTCAATAAACTCTTACATGGTGTTTACATGTTTCATGATGATGTGTGGTGAGCAGCAGTGCTAATTACATTTTCATGCCACACACTACATTTAAACAAAATAAGCATGGTTTCATGGCTGGCACCAGTGTTGCCAGCCAGGAAACCATGTAAAGCAACATGGATACCAAACTAGTTACCTCAGAGCACAGTGGGATAGGGGGATTACAAGGAATGCCACTGTGATTACCAGGGCTTAACATATAAGTTATTACCATATTCCAAACACAGTACAGGACAGTGTATACAGTGCAGTGTATTGTGAAATTCCATTCCAGGCATTCCGTACAGAAGTTGTATAAATGATCTGTAAGGGTACATGGACTGTCATATAAACTAGATATTCAGAGAAAGTGTGTGCATTGAATAGGGACACAGATGAATTGTAGGAATGAACACAGGGAAAGAGGACAGGTGAAACAACCTAATGTACAGCAGATAAGGGCATGTCAATGGAAGACAGTTGTAGCAGGAGCACTAATCACATATCAATAAAGTACAGTACGGACTGCACAGTGAAAATGGGTATTATGTGACTGTCACACAAGGTGACATAACAATGGGAAAGATGTCTGTGTGAGATAAGCATCCCTACGTGAACAATGCATGTTTTAATCTTTTAGGGATGTAATATACAACTGGGGTAGAAGTGCATATTGTGAAGCTGTGCAAATTGATTTGTCTGAATACAAGTGTAATGTCAGCAGAGGTCTCCAACAAGTGGGACACAGCTACAGGACCATGGACAACAATAAAAGAAGCACGCACAATCATGGACAATATCAGAATAATACCACCAGTAATCCCATGTCTCTGACATAACATATGTGATTCTGAGTGATCAGAGATAGTTCTGGACAAACACACTTGTACAAGTATTATGACATGTTAGCAATCTATGAGGGTAATCACACATGCCGTCCTGCCACTGTAACATCTGCTGGAGGTGTTAGGAGGGACATTTCTATACCTGTATGTGACGTTATGATCAATACAGGCTAGTTGATTGGTGTGCATACTGTCATAAATGTTTTCCATGCCATCAATGTTGTCAAACAGCTATGCATGTACTGTGTGCATCACCGGAACAGTTATCATAAATACATCCAGTGTAACACCTTGATGGGGGTTCTGCACCATCAGGCAGTAATGTTTATGCAACAAAAGGAATAGCTAGGTATGGCCAGGAAGATGTGTGACAGCTCACTGTGGCAAAGGTGGTACACTTCAGTTACATATTGCTGGAAGATGTGTAGGGAGGTACATGAAGTGTACTCAGTGATTAGTGTGATGAAGGTTATGAACTATGGAGGTATTATGGCCTTTGATGTTGATATCCTTCACATACTCAGTAGCTGTGCTACATACAAGGGAGTAGTCAGCACTGTGGCCACATGCCAGTGGATGTTCCACATACCATCTACCCCTGGCCGCAGGTCACATACCTATTGGTCTGATTATATGGTGTAATGTCTACATTATCCTTGGATTGTGTGTTTGTTTTCATAATGTAACAAACTCCCCCATGTTTTTATTTCATTGCAGGTGTTGTCATGGCTGTGGCAGCAATCTTTGATGTGTGTTGATACTGTCTATATTGTACTAATATCACAGTTAGATTCAATAATTGCCACAATCTGTAGCCCTTTAGACAGCTGTTTGGACACAGGATGTGCATGCCATTTGTGACATCTATGACATAATAATAGCCAGGAAAGGGCCTAGCAGACAGCCCTGATATATGGACCTGATCACTGGACCTGAAATATAGGTCACTTCACACATTTCAATATATTTAGATGCCACATATGTGATCCAGTGGTCTACCCACTTGGTAATATAGGTGTTTATGGCCACATCTGACAGTGTTGATTGAATACCTCAGTGTGGATTTGTGTCAAATGCCTTGGCCTTGTCAAGTTCAACAGGATGATAGTGTTGTCATCATGCGTGCTCTCAATGACCTTTTGAGGACATCTAACAGATATAACAGACATGATGTAGCATTAACAACTCACACAGGTCTGTTGTACACAGCTGGGGTATTGCTAGTGTCCATTTAGAAAAGGTCCATGATGACATGTTGGTCTACCTCACAGATGAGAGTCAGGATGTGTCTATACATGCATCCATCTGAGTTGGGAGGGATAGCACCTGATGCATGCATGTTGATGTACACCCTTCTATGGGAACATAGTCTGTGTGGAAGGTACATTGAAATGTGTATTTGATCATGTCAGGAAGGTGTATGTGCTGAGTCTCACTATATGCAATCTGTGATATTGTCACAGCCCATTGATTCTGTGTGATGGACCTGGCTGAAGGCAAGACACTGCATACTGTCTATCTTGATCTGGCTTAGGGGTTTGAACACAATCCCCCACCAGGTATCACTGAGAAATTCTCCCAGTTGGGGATTAACCTTTATATCACTAGATGGGCAACCCATACTGTGAAAGTTAGTGAATCAACCTGTACTAGTAGAGCTGTTCCCATTGGCATACTCCAGGGATCTGTGCTTGCCCTTTACTGTTTGGAATCTATTTCTCTACAGTTCAGGCTAAAGTATATGGCCTTTGGCTTACCATGTTTGCTGATTCTTGCATATTGGGTACAATCATTGAGTCCACCAATAATGATAACATACTATAGGAGGGCCTAACACAGACAAATGATTAGTGACAAAGCCACATGGTCTACAAATAAATGCAAAAATGTGTCTTTATTTTTCTCCTTCTGTAAAGTGGAATTCCCTGCTAATTGCAGCATTGACAACACTCTCCCTATGCTGAAACCAAGTGATGCAAGACCTGGGAACATACATACATAGCAATCTGAACTTCGACCGCCAACTGTCCACAATGCTATGGAAAGGCTATGTTGTGCAGATCATAAGTCATGCCATTGTATACAGATCTGAGGATTATATAACAGCACTGTACTAGAACCTCATCAGAACACTAATAAAGTATAATACTTCCTTTTGAACATACCTCACCAGACACATGCGGCAGCTGGAGAGACCACCGAGGCTTCTCACCAAGAAAATACAGGGCCTACACACCATGCCACAATGTATGTGGATAGACTGAAAGCCATATCACTGTAATCTGTATCGTATAGGATGAGGTGACTTCAACCTGGCCTCCAGGCCAGTCTCTGACCATGTACTGGTGGGAACAGTGCACATCCACATATCAGATATAGGTGATGATAGCTATAGGTGATGACATCAGCAGTGTCTGATGAGGAGAATATAGTAATAGCAGTGTCCCACATGCTGGTGTAAAAGGCTCTTTCTAATACATACATACATAAATACATACAAATATTTCAAGTACGGGCATAAATGCCCTTCTAGCTTGCCAATATACCAAAACACTTGTTCCCAAAATAAATGTCCAGGCTGTTCTTAAAAATATCGAAACTAGTACTTACTTTAATGTAATTTTGTAGTTTGTTCCATGCACCAGCTTCTCTGTCAGAGAACCAATTAGAACATTTGTCATTCCTATAGAATCTTCTACAAAGGTTGTTTGATGATTCTCTAGTACTTTTTGATAACCTCAGACATTCCCAGAGGTAGTTTCCCTAAATGCCCTATATACCTGAATAAGATCTCCTCTTAGATATCTATAAGAGACACTGTACAAGTTCAGATATCTTAGTCTTTCATAATAACTTAGATTTTCACATTCATGAATATCCTTGGTATATTTCCAGTGTTCTCTTTCCAGTTTACTCATGCTTGTCTTCTTATAGTGTTTCCATATTGTTATTCCATATTCAAGTTTAGGTCTAATGTAACTAACAAACAATGACTTCATTATTTTTAATTTCCTAGACTTTATAAATCTTTTTATACAACCTATAGTTCTATAACTATCATTAACCAATTTGTTGATATGATTAGAAAAACTCATAGCTGAATCTACCCATATAACAAGGTCCTTAAATGAGTCTACAGTTTCAATCACTGTGTGCTGTATTAAATATTCACCTTCAGTTTATGTCTCCCAAATCTCATATGCTTAGTTTTTGATGAATTTATCAGCATATTATTCTCCTGTGCCCAAATGATCAGTTTAATCAAGTTATTTTGCAGACATGCCTTATCTGTAACACTTGTAATCAGTTTACTTAATTTCAGGTCACCTGCATGTAGACTGTAGAACACCTCAGATGAAAAAGTTAGGTCTGAAAGGTATAATCTAAACAAGTAAGGGCCTAGGACCAAGCCCTGTGGGACACCCCTGCAATATCAGGCTACAACTCTTAACACACTTTTCGGCCACCAAACCAGGATCAAAACAATAAAGGTGGAGGAGTGTCCATATTCACCAAGGATATTCACACCACCAGGTTAGTTGCCCAACACAATGTGTCTGAAATTCTCCAGGTGCAACTAACATTAGGTAAGACGGCAATCCAAACTGTAGCTTGCTACAGATCCCCCACCATACCCCAAGATTCTCACTACACCTTTCTAAACATATTGGAAAATATTAAGATACAACCAAACATCCTAATACTGGGTGACTTCAACTACCCTGCCATTAACTGGGAAAATTACTCGTGTACCAACACCTTTGCCCAACGGTTCTTGGAATTCATAAATTCCAATGCCCTGGATCAACTAATCCATTGTCCCAACAGGGGCTTCAATATCCTAGACCTGATCATTACCAACATGGGAAATCGATGCTCCACACCTATGGTCACCCCTTCGTTGGTCAGGTCAGACCATTAGCTAATCATCCTTAATATCCACATCCCACCCCCAACCCCCAGTAAAGAAACCTCCATAAAAAACTTCTCCAAAGCCAACTTCATGCTACTCAAGTCAGAAGTGACAAACGTCATGAAGAATGGAACTGAAAGTTCAACTGCTGAGTCCTACACTAAGGCACTGTATAAGCACATTGACTCATGAATGAATCGTGCCATCCCAAATAGAATCAAGATGCTCTCCTCCAGAAAAATGAAGCCAATTTGGTGGTCCTCTGCCATAAATAAACTTTACAACAAAAGGAAGAAACTGTTGCAGAAAAGAGGAAAATCCCAGGATGCAAAAAACTCCCTTACCAGCCTCAGTAAGAAGCTGAGATCCCTCATAAAATCCTCCAAAGGTAGTTACGAAAATAAAATTGCCAAAGATTCCAAGGACAACCACAAGGCATTCTATAGTTATGTCAAGAATCTAAATGGCAATGCTCAGATCTGCTCTGAGCTACAACAGAATGGCATTAAATATACTGATCCCAAGTATATTCCCAATATCCTGGCAGATCAATTCAGTGCCAACTTCACCCCCCTCTCACCCCCTAAATGGCCCATCTCACTACCAAAAAGATTGCTAAATTCTGGTAATAACGGCCACACAGGTAAAAAATGCACTCTCCAAAGCTAAGAATACAGCATCCATGGGACCAGATGACATCCTGGGCTGTGTACTACATGAACTACAAAATGAATTAGCACCTCACCTAAATGTCATGTTTAATCATAGCCTCACCTCAGGCTTCATGCCCACTGAGTGGCGCACAGCTACAGTTATCCCACTCCACAAGGGGGAATCCACCTTGGATCCCAGGAACTACCGCCCCATCAGTCTGACGAGCCTGATCTGCAAGGCCATGGAATGTATTATCATGGAACTTATAAACAAAGACATTGGCAACCTTCAAACACTGGACCCCACCCAGTTTGGGTTTGTGAAAGGCTGATCTTGTCTCCTGAACTTGATTGACTTCTTTGAATCAGTCTCCAGAGCCATGAACAAAGGTAAGGCGATCCACACAGCCTATCTGGACCTTGCCAAGGCCTTTGACACCATCCCCCACTCTGGAATCATAGATAAACTTACTAAGCTGGGCCTTAATACCTACATCACTCGATGGGTTGCCAACTGACCTACTGACAGAACCCATACTGTAAAAGTAGCTGACTCCAAATCCAGCTCCAGACAAGTGACAAGTGGAGTACCTCAGGGTTCAGTCTTGGGACCACTCTTGTTTGGCATCTTCTTCTCTGAAGTACAGGCCAATACTAAGAGACTCTGGCTAATAAATTTCGCAGATGACTGCAAACTGGGAGCCATTACTGAATCTCCAAATGATGTGGATACTCTACAAAAGGGTCTTACAGAAACAGATGCTTGGTGCCAGAGCCATGGGCTCAAGCTCAATGCCAAGAAATGTATAGTTATCCCCTTTGGGAAAAAACATGTACCCATGAATTACCACATAGGTGGCAGTACATTAAACACCGAAAGTGTGATAAGAGACTTAGGGACACAGGTGGACAGTGGTCTCACCTTCAATAACCACAGTGCCACAACAGTCAGGAAATCCTTCTATGTGGCACACCTCATCACTAAGGGCTTTTCATCCAGAAAAAAGGAGATCATTGTCACACTGTACTCATCCCTCATTAGACCTATTATAGAATACAACACCCCATTTGGTATGTACCTCTCAAGACACCTGCAACAACTGGAAAGGCCACAGAAATACCTCACTAAAAGAATCACAGGCCTAAAGCAGATGCCCTATGCTGGCCACCTTAAAAAGCACCAGCTATACTCTGTTGCATATCGTCTACTCAGAGGTGATCTCTGCTTAACATACAAGGCCA
Organism: Protopterus annectens; assembly: GCF_019279795.1. Taxonomy (NCBI): domain Eukaryota; kingdom Metazoa; phylum Chordata; order Ceratodontiformes; family Protopteridae; genus Protopterus; species Protopterus annectens. The sequence continues at coordinate 1,854,181,427 of NC_056737.1, forward strand.
TGTCAAACCCGGAGCTGTTGGACATGCTAGACTTAAAGAAATCCCAATCCCTCAGAGCCACACGCTCCAGGGATCTAAACCTTGTCATTACAATAAACAAAACATTCTGCTGGGATAGGTTCCTGATCCAGAGACTCCCCAGACTCTGGAATAGACTGCCCATACATGTCAAGCAGAGTGCCTCTTTGGCCCTATTCAAAAGGAAACTTGACGATTGGATGGGAGAAAGGAAATTCACCCCAGGGATCATGTCAGTCGCCCTGCTAGACAGGGGTCCAGGAAATAAATAGTGTGGGAAGAAATAGCCAGGGAATTGTTATGGCTAGGCTTGTATAAGCCCTAAGGCCGATAGCCTAGTACCAACCTATGAACCTATGAACCTTGACTGTAACCAAGGATTTTACCTGTCCAGTTGCTGTATGATACTTGCCATGTCCTATTTGTAATTCATGCAGCTATCCATCTTAACAAGAATACATCAATACCTAGTAGTACTAATTTATTGATCAGTGTTTTGTGTATGACCCTGTCAAATGTTGAAGTTAAGTCTATATAAATTACATCACAGCATAATTTTTCATTCATAGCTGTTGCAGGTGGTAATAGCTCTATTTTCAACATATGCATGCTGATAAATGGTTAATGTCATGCAAGTGCACAAACACACATGCGTGCACACACACACACACACACACACACACACACACACACACACACACACACACACACACACACACACACACACATTGACTGCATTGAGAAAAGAAGCCCTACAAATTCACAGACTACAGAGCTCTGTATCTAAGACATTCATTACTGATGTCATCCACTATAAGTTTTCCTACAGCCTTGTAAAGGTCAGGTTTGTGCCATGGTGCTTGCATAAAGTACTGAACTCTGTACTCTGTGTACTTAGGTAGGGTGTTTTGTTTTCACTGCAGTGAACTGTGTGCATGCATGTGTGTGTTTGTGCACTTGCTTGACATTATGGCCTTTTACACAGGCATGTGGGACATTGCTATAACAATATTCTCCTCACCAGACACTTCTGATGCAAGATACTTTTACGTAAACAGTGCTAATGCAATGACATTGTTCTTTATAGTACATTTGGCATGTGAAAGTCTGACTTGGAATGTCTCAGATAACACTTTATAGGTGATAACATCAGCAGGGTCTGGTGAGGAGAGTATGGTAACAGCAGTGTCCCACATGCTGGTGTAAAAGGCTCTCTATAATGTCAAGCAAGTGCACAAACACACACATGCACACAGTTGACTGCAGTGAAAACAGAACCCCTTACGTACACAGAATACAGAGTTCAGTACTTTACATAAGCGCCATGGAACAAACCTGACCTTTACAAAGCTGTAGGAACATATAGAAAATAAAAAAAAGAGATAAGAGTTGGGGTGAGAGAAAAAAAGAGATAAAATTAGTACCATCATGTATGATATATAATGCATTATCACAATTATACAGACATTTTATCTGAAGTATTACATTTAAGTATACATCCTAACAACTACAATCTGTAGCATCAGATTGCTCAAAGTAATCCTTGAAATGTGCATATGTTGTACATATGCTTGGTCCAGTTATACAAATTACAGTTAACAACAGGGCATTTATGCCACGTTATAGAGTTTAAATTATGTAATATTATTAAAGAAATGCAGTATTGTATAGTTGCTACTCAAGGTATTTGAACCCACAACCTCTGACTACAGTCTTGCACTTGACTCCTAAAGTTGGTTTGTGCTACAGACTAATGCATGCCTACTTGCTTTTACAGAAAGAATATGCAATTTGCTGCTATTGTATATAAAACCCACAAATCTATCTTTAACTTTTAAAGCTACAATAATGCTTCTCTTGTGCTGCATACATACCACTTCCTTCCTTCAGTATCTCCAGTTCATCAACACGAGCCTGATGATTCAATTCTATTTTTGAATTAGCTGTGGAAAGAACAGAAAAGAACAGGAGATCATCATGCATACCAGTCTTGCCTATATTTACCTTTCTGTGTATTACAAAACTCTATTATTAGCATACATACACACCTATGGGATGTCACTAGTTTGAAACTCAGTCAACCACTGGTTGAGCATATCCCTCTTGCACCATTGTAGGTTGTTGAAATGGTGCCTACACTGTTCTCCAGTGTGTGGAATGCCAGTCTCACTGTATACAGCCTGATCCAAACTACTCCAAGCCTCAGACTTGTGCTGCGAGCAAGAATAGTCCCCCTTCAGAAGCCTTTGGCTGTGACACTTTACTAGGAGTCCAATGAATATCCTGGACTCCTGAACACCCCACCTCTGTACCCTAAAATGGACGCCTTCCCCTATAATGCTCAACATGTCTAATACCAGAACAAGAGCAAGGGCAACTAATGATTTGCTGCCAATTCCTGTTATTGCATTTACTGGTAGTATGCAACCCTGAGAAACAATGCCAACTGTGTTTGTGTAATGTTAAGCAGGGAGCAGCAATGCAAAGCAGGGAGGAAAGAAATATTTTACACTGGAAGATTAATTAGACACTTGATCTTAGTTTGAGGGGGTGTGTGCAACTTGGAAATGTAGTTTGAGAATTGAAACATAGCTGTTAGGTGATTTAAGTTTGAAAACATGCACTGGGGGCATAAATGTCATGACTTGTTACATATTTTGGGTCTATACACTGATAAAATTGATTTTTAAAGTGTGGGATTCAAACCTAGGCTTAAGGAACAAAACATTTTCTTCCACAGTGGTGATTTTCCATCTTTGCCACAGAAGAAGTACTGCTCAGACATAGTTATGAATCATACTAAATACAGCTGACAATTCGAGGTGTTAAACATGTATGTGTGTGACCTGACAAGGTTCTTGTATATAGATTCAGTTGTGTGTATGTCTTATTTAATTGTGAAGGCCATCCAAGTCCAGATAGCAGAATTATACTTACATAAATATAGTACACAGTATACCCTCAGCCATACATCTGAAAACACAATAAGGGTGTCTTATCCCTCATACATACAATTAATTTCAGCTCCATTATCTAAACTGGTATAAGTGAGTTTGAATATAACGGGAAATGGAAAAACAATAAAAATGCTTGGAATACCCTGTATTAGAACCCAGCACCATGTGTATGGCAGCCCTAGACTTACACCTATTGACACAAGAATGTCAAATAACACTTGTATATTTTTCTGATCATTGCTACAAACCGAACTGTCATAGCTTTAAAAATATGTTGCACTACCTGTATTAGAACCCAGAACCATCTGTATTACAGCCCTACACTTACACCTGCTACCACAGAAGTAGTTACATGACAGTTTCATAATTTCCTAGGCATTCTTAAGTTCTATGCATTAACTGCCTTGCAACACCAGTTATCATGTTTGCGCGGTAACCAACAGAATTAATTGAATCTATCCATTTTGAATTATTGACGGTCTGCATCTTATATGTAGGTATTCGATGGCTGCAGGTATTGGGGAACCTTGCTAACCAATGCACAATGTTGCTTAGTGACATTGCACAATGGAAAGCAAAAAAATTGCAACAATGTATCCTTTTTGACCTTTAGACTTTTACAGATGCCCTGTTTGCAGCTGGTCTGTCTGCTTCCTTGTGTGAGCCACTAGTCCGGGTTTGCACACTACTTAGTGCAGCACAAACAAGATAAGCAAAGCTAAACCTAACATTCATTGTTTCTCCATTTCCCTTGTTTGCACTAATCAGCATACTGCACAAACACTGCAAATTAAAAATAAATAAATAAAAGAGAAAAGTAGTTGAAATGAAGAAAAGCAATCTATGGAATAAACACTACAACATGTTTGTTGGGACACATGAAATATTTTACACAGGTCTGTATTTGAACTCTCACTCCAGTGAACCTTCAGAACAGAGTAAGGGTGTCTTATCCCTCTTTGCCACACCAACAGCTTTGTAGGAGGGAACTGAAATCATTCTGCATACAACCAAATGCAACTCCATCCACATTACTAACAAGCCATATGACAGTTACTTGTACATGTACTAATTTCAGATGTAGTGCACTGAGTGATCACACAACTATTTATGACTATTTCTTGCAAAACTGCAACTCTGCCTTATCTGTCTGTTTGTTGCTTATTTTGTCTTATCTGAGCAGTTATCTGAGGCATCCAGTTGTAAGGCATTCCATATCATTGTCTTTAAAATGTGTGAGGATATTAAATTAAATGGCAATAATATGTAATTGTTAACAAATGAATGGGAGGTTAGATGTTAATGAACAGAAACTGTGAATTGTGTGAAGCATACTTAAATTTCAAACCTTGATAAAATTACTTCTATGCTTTTTAAGTCTAACCTGGCTGACACACCCCCTGGATGTAGGGCAGTCTGCATTGCTGTTGTGTTTTCCTTCTCCCTACCGTATTCACAGTTGCAATCCATTATCACCAAACACTGAGGGAGTGCTTGCACTATGTTTACATCTGATACACAGAGCCAAGTATTTGGGATTCAGCAATTCTAATGAGTTCACAACTGATTTGCACAGTGCTCACAGCCCTGAATTTACCCCATAAAAAGGGAACCATGTAGCTATGGAACCTGAAGGTGAGGAGACTTGTTTATGTGTAGAATACAGAAGAGGCTATTACTTTGGGGTATATCTGCACATAAGACTACTGCCCTTGAGAAGTTATACTTGCATTTTTCAACTATATACTGCATATGCTGAAATGTCATTAAGAAAAACAAAAAGAATGAGAGCCGATGTGATACCACAACGTATTTTAATAAATGGTAAGTGCTTTCATCTTACAAAAATCGTAAAACCTCCTCAGATAACACTAAAAATTTAAACAGAGTTTAAATACCTGGTAACTTCAAAAATTATCCAATCAAGTTTTACAATGTAATCACATGTTAACATAACTCATCCCAACAGGAAAAATGTTCATTCATAAAAGCAGCGACTTCACCCCAAACTTTCTTCTTAAAAATATACATATCTATATAAATACCAAACTTATTTTAAAATGCACACATATTGGGTATAAAAAAATAATATAAAAATTGAATTTATTATAAATAAACACAATATGTACTAAAAATGGGTTCCGTTCAGAAGCTCGAAATACTCAAATCTTGAATTTCAGTATTTTGAGCCCAAGAAGCTGAATCCACATAATAGCAAAAGTTTAGAAGCGCGAAATTCAAAACCTCGAATACCGGAGATTTTTGAATTTCGCGCTTCTAAAGTTCAGCTATGGTTATGTATTCAGGTAAGTGTGTGTGTGTTAAGGGGTTTGGGTAGGGGCTGTGGTGTGTGTCAGTGTGTTTTGTTGCTGTGATGAGTGTGTGCGAAGAGAAAGTAGCTTGTGTGGTGGTGTTTGTATGTAGCATGACCTCAGAGTGACAATATTTAAGTAGGGGGGGGTGCAGGGGGCTTGCCCCCCAGCTTTCATGTAGTAGAGTGATTGTGTGTGTTTGTGTGGTGGATGGTGTGTGTGTGTGTGTGTGTGTGTGTGTGTAGTAAAACTGCGAAATTCAGAACTTCCGGTATTCGAGGTTTTGAATTTCGCAGTTTTTAGTTTTTGTTGTTTTGTGGATTCCACTTCTTGGGCTCGAGATACTGAAAATTGGAGATTTCAGTATTTCGAGCTTCTGAAGTCAATCCACCAAAAACACAAAATACCTCCTCTTAGCCTTATACTTTAAAAATGGCAGAATAGTTGCCTGTTCATTTATGCCTGGCCATATATATACATTATGGGAAATTTGACAATATACTTCCCTAATTTCTAACATGATTGGCCAGGGTCCCCTCTAGGATCTTGTTAAAGTTTCTTTATAATAGGAAATTTAAAATTTTGATCCAGTAATTCATTAATATGCTTAAATAAAGAATTGGCCAGCCTACCTTTCCTAACATCATAGAGATGCTCATAAATACATTCCCAAAGTTTCCTTTCTGTTTTTCCTAAATAAAAACAGTTGCATAATTGACACAGGGCCACATAAATAACTCTTGTGCATTCATAATTAAACCTACCCATATAATGGAAAACGTTGTTCCTAATGGTGTAACTCATCCTTTCCTGTATATATTTACAGTAGTTACAGTGGCCAATTTTTTTCATTCCCGGGTTATTAATTTCTTTTCTTATTTTTTTCATTCCAAAAATATTTTTAAGGCACTTGACGTTTTGATAAACAATTATAAGGTGTTCTCCTACCTTAGACCTGACGTCCCTGTCTTCCACTAAAATGTCCTAGTTTTTGTGAAGTATTGATTTAATGAGCTCACTTTCAATATTAAATGTCATAATAAAGGAATTTGTATATTCCCTTGGTCTACCATTGTTAACTTTTTCATTTGTATATACTACCCCTGTTGACTTAGAAGATGCATCCAGTCTATTAAGAAGATGTGTGAAAAATCCAGTAGATCTTTTTAGTTTTACTTCACATATCATTTCATTAATAAATCCCTCTGGATAACCCCTTTTAAGAAACATGCTTTTCAGATTTTCACATTCCTCCTTAAATTGCCACCATAAAGTAATAATCCTTGCAACCCTAATCAGTTGTCCTTTGAAAAACATTTTTTTTGTGAAAACAGATGCGAGCCAGAATAATGTAACAATGTATTAGAATATGTAGGATTCCTAAAAATATGGGAAGCATAACCTCCATTGACACTATCCTTGCATAAAAAAAAATCCAAGTATGCCATACTCATATCATTACATTCATAGGTAAATGAAAGAAAATTAGTGGTCCCATTTATATAATCAATAAATTTAGTTATACTTTCTTTATTTCCCTCCACATTATAAAGATGTCCAAATAATGGAGGTATAAACCAAAATGATCACTAAACCTACAATTGTAAATGTAGAAATACTCCCTTATTAAGGCCATCAGATCTCAAAAATATAACTTATTATATCTTCAGAAATAATTTTATCTACCCAGTTGTATAACATTCATCCCTCTTCAGTTACTGCCAGTTCCCTTTCTCCTATACTTAAATGTACAAATGCCATAACATGCATCTGTTTTACCTCCTTAGAATCATCTACAGTAGAAATGCAAGTTGTGTTTCACTCATAACAGTTTGTTACTGTCCTTCATCCATATATACATAACTAATATCAAATTCTACTTAAATTTAAGGCTTCACATCTTTAAGCATTCTATGTGACTGGAATTCATAGACAGATGCATCGAAGCATAACCCACACCGCTCAGATAAGGTGAGCTGTGTTGCTCTGCAGTAATGCAATTCATAGTTATGCATATATAGCATGATACTGAATTGTATTAAGCTGTAATATTCAGAATATGAATTCTTCACATGAGTGGTTTAAATACTTGTTCAGATGACTGCCTTACCAACCTGTTCTA
>NC_056737.1:1854193835-1854288835 GCF_019279795.1 Protopterus annectens
ACCAAGTGTGAACATTGATCTGAAATGTATTCATTTTAACTGCTAGAAATATTAAATGGGTGACTTGCAAATTATTGCTTATGGCTCACAAGTATTAAATCAGTTTAGCTAAATATTTGGTAAGATCTCCATTTTTAACAATGATATTTTTATCAGACATTCAGATTGGCTGAGCTTCTTAGATTAATTAAAACAGAAATGGAAAAAGCGTATTTTACGTATTTTTTTCCAAATTTTCCTTCAAAAACTCACTTGAAGAGATTTTGACATTTCTTCACTGGAACAGGATATTGTTTTCAAGCTGAAATAAAACAGAAGCAGTGACTTTAATGGGCTTGAACTGGTTTTCATCTGGGTTTATTTGTGTTTTTGACTGTTTTTTAATATAATTTATGTTACCAGTTCCATGGCACAGAGGGATTGAGTCCTGTCTGTGGCTCAGGTGACCTAGGTTCATCTAACAGACTTTTTTCCTAAGGAGTCATCTGAGGGGGTAGAAAAAATTGCTGTGTTTGCTGGCTCGCCATTCCCATGGAGGATGGGGTGGGATTCAGGGGCAGGGCAACTGCCTGTGGTGGAGACTGTTGTCCCTTGCTCTACCATAAATTATGGATAATGCATCATTAATTCACCCCAGGCAAATATCTGTATAAATGTCACTGAACACTGGTTAAAGAGTGAGACTGTGGGTGGAACATGACAAAAAGGAGTCCAATTCACCCATGGATAACAGCTTGACTTGGCTTGACTGTATCTCCCCCTACCTAGTAATACAGCTACAACTAGCTATTTGGAACAGATATGTCATTAGGGAAAGGAAAGGGGTTGAAGGTGGGTAGGACAAGTACACACATACACACACACACACACACACACACACACACACACACACACACACACACAGACACACACACACACACACACACACACACACACACACACCTTGAATCATTTAAAGTTTTTGTGCTATTAGAGGCAAGCAGATCAAAACAGAATCTGACAACAAAGGAAAGTGTTAAGTAGGTTAAAATGTGGGTGGCATTCTAAAACATGACAGTGTATGTCTAGTTTTTCTTTGGAGTAATAACTCTTTTGTTATAAATATGTTCCTGTTTCTTTCTATGCTTAATACCAAGTTGATAAAACGAAGACACCAACTGAGCTTGTAAAATGGTGGTATTTTAGAGCTAATATCACATTTACATATAGCCAACGCCTGTACTTATGAACTGTTTTTCGAAAAAGAAACTGCAGAAAAAAATGTACTATTATACTCATTAGCAGCACTTGTGGTAAACTTTTCTGATGAAAATGCTTGCATTATACATTACTGCACCATGTAGGTAATGCTACTGTGATCATTTCACTGGCTTTCCACACTTCTAATGTAATTATACTATGCTGAATATGCTATGAATGATGACAGAGCTACAGAATTTCAAACAACCCTTGGCCCCTTCAGTAATCTGCATTCACTGAAACATTTGAGGAATAGATTGTATTAGTTAAGTATGAAAGCATATCTTTTATGAGCATGCATTTCTTTAATCTGCTGTTCAAAGTGACCTTGGTAATTCTGAGAAATTGTTAGAGAGGTGCTGAGAAGAGTGTTAGTTCAGAGATGATTGACAGCGCAATAGTAATTTGTTCATATTTTTGGTACGTATGCATATCAGATTCACCTAAAATAAATCTCTTTCTCCTGGCATATAGCATAGAAAAGCTAAACACTTATATCTCTGTTGTAGCAAAAGGTGTAGTCATGTAGGCAACTTATGCTTCAATACTACTAACAATGGATCTTGAGAAGCGTAGCAGAAACTTGAAAGGTCTTGAGATTCTGTGGCAATCTGACAAGCAGAAAGCAACCTGTTTATCTCAGTCACATCTAACCCTTTTTTTATTATTCTAGGAAAATTGCATGCAAAATAATTTTATTCACCTTACTGTTAAATATGCAAAATGCAAAGACTGTTGGTTAACTTTAATGCTTAAGAAAGTGCAGTCAAGAATATGTTATTAACATTCCAGTAAATCACCTCCCTAACACTATGATGTGAAAAATGGCACATCTAAGTGCATATTATCTACAACAGCTAATTATCTTGGATAGTCACACAATCTGTAGGAGCTCTTTAATGGTGCTGTAATATTTGGTGTTAGTTAAATCATTCTGTTTCACAGCAATGTTGTGTATTTATACCACATTCATAAAATATTCTATTGAGCAATTGTTTACATTAGCAGAAATAAAGTAAAATAAAGAAGAACAAGCTTTGAAGATCATGTGCAAATGCCTGTCTTAGCTCTACAACTGTCCTCCAAATGTCTGGTAAAATCCTAATGGATTTCTACACAGAAACATATTTTTGTTAATGTTTAAAAATGATGATAACAATCAGTACTTTCTGTGAGCTTGTGACATGCAGCTCACAAACCTTCTGTAACTCACGTCATCATGCTTTAGCAAGGTGATGATGTCATATCAGTGTCAGAAGTACTTGGGGTCCTCAGTAAATAAAAATGCATGAGAAAAAACAGAGCAGACACTCTGTAAGGACCAATATTAAATGAATACTTGAAATTATTTGTTAAATTTTAGCTAACAGTGCCAGTTTTGTTACTGTTGTTATTATTTCAAGCATGTCCATTTGCTGTGTCTGTGAACATCAAAAGCTAATGCTCTCCCAACTAACGCTCTCCCAACTGAGCTATTTCAGCTAACTTAAAAGTGGAGGTCAGCAGTCGAAGGAGAAGAAGACATAATATATTTCTCCTTTCAAAAACAGGGGAAATTGATGTATCTGCTTAGATATGGGCAGCACGTCACACATTTGGAAATGCTTCTGTTTCTGTAATGGCTGTTACTTTAGCTGTACTGCAGAAGATGAGAGAGGAAAGAATTGACCCTCCCCTTCAAGTTGTTGTGTCTTTCAGCTTTTCCTGGTTAGGGGTTGCCACAGCGGAACTCCGGACCGCTAATGATTGGCAGTAGATTTTTACGTGCCGAGTTGCCGGCCCTGACGCACAACCTTCAATGAAGGTACGCCCATTCACGCATGTCTCCACACCCTCCCCTTCAAGTTACTTTCATTAAATCATGTCCTTTACAGAAGAAAGGGCTACAATGTTGGGCATAACAGTGCCATGTTCTAAAAGGGAAATTTTAGTAAAAATCTTTACTTTAAGTGAAAACATGCCTTGAGCAATCCCTACTGACTTGTGAATTGTACAAAAAGCAGAAATACAATACAGTACAGATGCTAAATTTAATTTCATGTCTTTGCTCATGATCTTTTAGGATGCTATGAAAAAAAAATATTATTAGTCTTATCTTTTTTGCAATTGTCTTTTTTACTTATATCTGGAATTATTCCAGTGTTTACCAGCACATATACTGCTACTTTTAGAAATCTGTTTCCCCTACATATGTCACTTGCTACTGGGTCTAAATTTAAAATATAGCAACTATTGCATTGGTTGGAGCACCTTCTGATGAAAGTGAAGATAGAAAGCATAAAAGCTAGCTTGCTAGTTAACATAAACAATAAAAAATAAAATAGTCCTCTTGCCTTATCATTTTTTTAAATACATGGGGATGAAGTAGAGGTAGTAACAGACTTTATATTCCTCAGCTAAAACGTCTCTGTAGAAAGTGATTGTAGCCATGACATTAAAATACAGTTACTTCTCAGAAGGAAAGCTGTAGCAACTCTGGATAAGACTTTAAAGAACAAAGATATTACATCGCTGACAATGTTTCACATTGTCAAAGCTATGACTGTCCCCATACCTCTCAGCTGTGTCTGATTTTGGAGAATTTTTGCTTCATATTTTTGCTCATAAAATTTTTGATTTCCCAGTAAATCACGAGGATTATAATCAGTTGGTAAAGCCATACATTTGAGTTTCATAGTTCTTATTGTTCTGAAAATGCATTCTGATGCAAAACCTCTTGTCCCATTAACATTTCTTTAAGTACATTAGAATAATATTTATAAAGTTTCCTGATTTTTGTTCTTTGCACCCCATTATTTTTGGCTTTGTTTAGAATGTTTGAGCAAAGAGGTTGAGAGGTATATTTTTTCCCAGCAATAGCATATGGCTGTGAGATATGGGCTATATACAAGGCTGTGTACAGAGTGCAAGAAGATCAAATCCATCAGTACTTAAGGAAATAAACATAGATAGTTCACTGGAAGGTAAAACTAAAGTATTTTGGCTTCATAATATGAAGACAGTATTCATTGGAGAGGGCAATGATAATGAGGAAGACTGAAGGCAAAAGAAGAATCCACAGGCAGAGGCCAGAAGCCAAGATGGATATTCAGCATTAATGAACATAGGTTCATAGGTTCATAGGTTCATACTAGGCTATCTGCCCAAGGGCATTTATAAGCCTAGCCCATAGTTATGTGGCTTTCGCCACCCCTTTAGTTTGAATAAAAACTATGCCTATCATTTTTCTGTGCCTCTGTCAAGCAGTGACACTGAAGTAATCCCTGGGGTATATCTGCGATCTCCCATCCATTGGTCAAGATTCCTCTTGAACAAGGCCAGCGAGGTGCTCTGCCTCACATGTACCGGGATTTTGTTCCACAGCATAGGGAGTCTCTGGGTGATGAATCTGTCCCTCCAGCATGTTCTATTTATAACCGTGTCAAGGTTTAAGTCTCCCGCCCTTGTGGTTCTGAGGGATCTAGATTTTTTGAGGTGAAGCATATTCATCAAATCTGGGTTTGACATGGCCTTATATGTCAGGCACAGGTCACCTCTGAGCAAGCGGTATGAGACTGAATAGAGCTGGAGTTCTTTCAGTCGGGCAGCATAAGCCATATTTTTGAGACCCTTTATCCTTTTGGTGAGGAACTTTTGGGGCCTTTCAAGCTGCATCAGGTGTCTGGTCAGATACATTCCGAATGGGGCATTGTACTCAATCATAGGTCTAATGAGTGATGAGTACAGGGGGACGATGACCTCCCATGATATAGATGTGAATCCCTTCATGATCAGGTGGGCGATATAGAAGGTTTTCCTAACTACTTTAGCAACATGAGTGTCAAACGAAAGGCTACTGTCAACTTGGGTCCCCAGATCCCTGATGACTTTTTCTGTGCTCAGTGGATTGCCATCTATATGGTAGCTAGGGGTAACCTTGTTTTTCCCGAAGGGTATGACTATGCATTTTTTGGCGTTTAACTTCAGGCCATGGCTCTGGCACCGGTTATCCGTTTCTGTGAGGCCCTTCTGGAGGATATCTGTGTCAGATGTGTTTTTGACTATGGCGCCCAGTTTGCAGTCATCTGCAAACTTTGTCAGCCATAACCCTCCTGTGTTTGCTTGTACTTCAGAAAAGTAGATGCCGAACAAGAGTGGATCCAGGACTGAGCCCTGTGGGACACCACTTGTGACAGGCTTTGAGTCTGACATGGCTCCAGCAACTCTAACCCTGTGGGTTCTGTCGCTTAGCCAGTTTGCAACCCATCTTGTGATGTATGGGTTTACATTCAAGCTGATGAGTTTTTCGATGATACCTGAGTGGGGTATTGTGTGAAGGCCTTTGCCAGGTCGAGGTAGGCTGTATGGACTGCCTTTCCCTCATCAATGGCCTTGGTGACTGTCTCGAAAAAGTCAACCAAGTTTAAGAGGCATGATCTGCCTTTGACAAAGCCAAACTGGGTTGGATCCAAAGTCTGCAAGTTCCCTATGTCTTTATTTATGAGTTCCATTATGATCCTCTCCATGGCTTTGCAGATAAGGCTTGTCAAGCTAATGGGCGGTAATTTCTAGGGTCTGTGGAGGCACCGCCCTTATGAAGTGGGACCACAGTCGCCGTCGCCACTCCTTGGAGTACGTATCCTGAGGTGAGGCTAAGATTAAACAGCTGTCCTAACTGTGGGTTTAATTCCTCGTTGAGTTCATGAAGCACACAGCCGGGGACACCATCCGGTCCCATGGATGCTGTGTTTTTGCCTTAGTGAGGGCAGTTCTCACCTGGGCGTTGGAGATGTTTGGGGGCTACAATCCTCTGGAATAGATATCTCTCCTTTTGGGGAGGAGGGGAGAAGTTTGCACTGAACCTGTCAGCCAGTATGTTAGCAATGTGTGTAGGTTCAGTAATTTTCACATCATTTTGAACTAATTCTGAGCATATCTGGGAGTTTCCTCCTAGGTTTCTAACATAGCTAAAGAAGGCCTTATGATTGTCTTTAGAGTCCTTGGCGATTTTTCTCTCAAAATTTGCCTTGGATGATTTTATGAGAGCTCTTAGTTTTTACTTATAATGATCAAAGGTGTCTTACCTTTCAAGGATTTTGCTCTATCTTGTAGTAGCTTCCTCCTTTTGTTGTAGAGCTTGTTTATGGCTGGGGTCCACCAGACTGGACGCTTGCCTTTGGTACAGAGAGTCTTAGTTTTGTTTGGGATTGCCTGATCCATGCAGTCCTGTAGGTGCTGGTAGAAGGCATTTGTAAGTGATTCAGCGGTTTGAGTAATGTTTACCACTGGCTCAGGGGCCTTAAAGGAGACCACACTAGTTTTTAGAAGTGTGAAATCGGCTTTTGAGAAGTTTTTCACTGTGGTCTTTTTTGTTTCAGGTGGGGGCGGGATGAGGACCTCCAGCGAGATTAGTTTATGATCTGATCTCACCAGTGAGGGGTATACTTCTGGTGTTGAACATTTTGATCCCATGTTCGTGATGATGAGATCAAGTATGTTTTCACCTCTTGTGGGGATGGTGACTAGTTGTTCCATGGCATTTGAGTTTATGAACTCCAGGAATCTTTGGGTTAGAGTGTTCGGGCTTGAGTAGTGTTCCTAGTCTATATTAGGGTAGTTGAAGTCACCTAGTATGATGGTGTTTGGAGATACATTTATCCTCCAATGTTTTCAGGAAGGCCATGTGAGGTTCCTGAGTTTGAGAGGGTGGCCTGTAACATGCTACAAATTGCAGAGCAGTCTTGCCTATGGTTAATTGCACCTGGATGGTCTCCGATGCATCGTGCGTTGCCACCAACCTTGAGGTGTGGGTGTCCTTTATGAATATGGACACCCCTCCTTTCTTGGTGTTGTCCGGATTTTGGGGCGGAGCATGATATGAGGTGAAACCTGTTAGTGCTGGGGTGCTCTCAGGAGCCTTGAACCAGGTTTCTGTCACAGCACAGACATCGATGTTCTCCATATTGAGAAGGGCCTCGAGTTCGTGCATCTTGAGATTGAGACTTCTGGCATTGAGCAGCATTACCCTTAGTTTTTTTCCTTTTTGGTGTTCTAGGGTGGTAGGTTTAGAATTTGAGCCTTGCCTAAAAAGGCACTATGGGGGTGGCAAGAGCCTTTGCCAATATCCGGAAGCCCAGGGGTGACAGGTGCAAGCCGTCCCTTGCGAAGCAGCGTGGCTTGTCCAGCATGTCATCCCAGGCAGACAGACATTGGATCCCCTTTGAATGACACCAGAATTTAAGCCAATTATTAAAGCTGATCATCTTATCACTGTATTGTGGCATCATTCTAGGTGAAGGTAGGATACTGCTCAAGGTCAGGGTCATACCTGCCTGGGCTACATAATCAGAGAGCTCCTCGATGTCCCTTTTCATGTAGTCCAAGGAGTGCGTCTCAGGTCGTTGACACCAGCGTGGACAATGACTGAGTCGTACTTGTACCTGCTGTTGAGAGACCTGAGTGCTTGCATTATGTGGCGGATTCTAGCGCCCGACAGGCAGCTTACTGTGACCTTCTCCTTACTCAGTCTGGTGAGCGGGACGTCAGTGTGTCTGACTATGGAATCACCAATGACAAGTGTGTCTGGCATTTTGTTTGGCCTTAAGGGCTGTGACTGTTTGACACTCTGACTGTGTGGTCTATGTGTTGCATGTGTTGGGTCGTGAGGTGGTAGTTGTTTGGGTGTCTGCTTTGGTGGCCTCTGCTGTTTTGGTAAATTTTTGATCAGAGCCTCCGAGTATGTCTTTGTGTGAGTATGTGTATGATTTGAAGTTGTGATGGTACCATGTGTGACTGGGTATGTATTGTGTGTGGTTACCTTCTCCTCCTGTCTGGTCTTGCATAAATCTGCAGGAACTTAAAGAAGCAGTTGTTGACTGACAAACCTGGTGTACTAAAGTCCTTCAGATCACAAAGAACTAGGTTCAACTAAATATCTGTGATTGTATAATATGTTTCTGTGTGTACATTATTGGTTTCCTGTGTTTGTGTGTTAACAGTGCTTTACTTTATCAGATGTTGCTTAGTCACGTGTTACGTAGTGGTATACTTGAGCTTGTGTGACCTGGAGAACAGGGAAAACTGGATTTCCTTTTTTTTCCCTTTTCCTTAAGTTTGTGCAACCAAAAAAGTAGCATAAATAGTGACTGTAAGTGTATTGGGACTGCATAATGTTCAGTCCCTGAAAATATTGTTTTGTAGTGTTTTGATATAGTTTTGTGTGGTGTATTATGGTGCTATTTTCCCTGTTTTAGCTGCTTTTGTAAAGAAGTTTTCTGCCTCATATTAAAAAGACATATGGCTGGATTCCATAAAGATTGCAGAATCTGGTGCATTACACCAGTATCAGCACAAAACTTGCAGATAACATTATGCTAATGTACATCAAGAAACTCAGAATACCTCAGCGCATAACTGTGTACTGCATTTCCAGTGGTACACTATAGAAATGTGTAAGCAATCTATCATTATAAAATTCACAGCAGCTTCCAAATAAAACTTGTAATCCACAAAATGAAGCAGCTTTTCAGGCAAAACAATAAAGCCCTGAGCAGGGCAAGCTTAGAAAATTGTGAAAAAAAAGCACAGATGGCTCAGCACACTTCATTTCACTTTATTCTACAGAAACACAGAATTCATGATAAGAAATGGTTGCCCAATAACATTGTACATTACCAAACAAATGGAAAGATATCAGAAATTAAGAATCCCAATAGCTGTTTGAAAAAATAACAAAATGTGTACAGTAAGGTTACAGACAACTACAGAATATTACTGACTCCATAGTGATAGCCAAAACCCCCCCACAAAGACATTAAAAAATGCCAAGTATTCCAAATTAATATGCATGGCATTTGTAACATAAATTTGCAGGAGTACACATAGAAACATATTAGACAATCACGGATATGTCCATATGCCATCCACTAACTTATAATACCTTTTTCAAAGCTGCAAGGCTATTTGCAATGCATATATATATATATATATATATATATATATATATATATATATATATATATATATATATATATATATATTCATATCACATTCAAATCAGAAACAACTATGGATATCTATATAATACACATATAATTAAACATATTGGCTTGAATTTACAGATTCTGATAAATACATAAATTTCCTAATTAAAAAAAAAATAAGGTGAAGGGCATTCAAGGCCACATCACTAAAGCTAACAGTTGCTAACAATGGGTTCAGGACTATGTGGGAACACATGTAATGCACACATCCAAGGAAAGCGGGAGCTAGAAAAGAAGATATGGAGTATGGGTGAAGAAGAACGACAAACATGAGGAATGTTGGAATAGGAAAATCTGAGGGAAAGTCAGGGGGACATGGGCAATATTTTTTGTTGGAAACAGGCCCAATTTTTTGTTTTTGTTTTTTTAAGAATGGAAGCTAAGATAAACATAGGGAAAGAGGAGGTGAAGGCAAGCACAGCAGGTAGACCCATAGAACAAATAGCACAACACAAGACAGACAAGGGTTGGCAAAAGCAATCAGGACAGGTAAGTTACACTGACAGGGCACTGCACAAAATGGCCAATGGAAAGTTATCAAACAGGGTAGGGATGCATACCAGCCATGGCGAAATGAAGGAAAACAAAGCTACTTAGGCACTATCACATTAGCACATGTTGTAAACTGTGTGACAGTCATACCTGGATGTGTATGACCAATAGTCAATATGTGCTTTAGGGTTATAAAGTAGGATCACAGTATAATATATCCAGTTAGTCCATCAGCAGTGCAGATGTTAGACAAGCCACATCACAGATGAGCAAATGCAGGTCAAGCAATGGTACATATCTCCAGAGGACAGAACCAAACCTATGACTTTGCATGTGAAAGGCAAACAAGCAAGCACAGTGCCAAACATAAGTACTGCTGAAGATCAGCCAAGGCTGCTACATACACAAGTAGGTGTATACAGCCAAATGCGTATATGTTGCACACATATGCCATGTCAAAGGCAGGACACAGGTGTGCATGTGTATACATGTGTCAGTGGCATAAATGGAACGTATGTGAAATCAAAGTCAATGTACATACATATACCAATGGCATGTAATAATATGTTAAAAATATAACATGACAGAATAATAAATATAGCATATTGTGCATGTGGATGCAAAAAAAGTACACTGGGTAACACACAAGTAGAATGGGAACAAGGATGCAATGTAAGCATTTGCCAGTAACTTCTGTGCACATGTCCTCCATTGTAAAATGCCCATACATTTGGGACATGTTCACCATCTCAGATTAATAAATGGCAATGGACAGTAGTTTTGACAAAAGGAAGCATGCCTGCAATAACTACTAGGGACATACTGAAGTGGTAGGGAGGTGGACAACCTGGGACCACATCATGGTAAAGCAGGGCACTGTAAGTTGACACAATGCAAATGCATGTGTAAAGCACACAGAATGCTATAGAAGACACACAGACATCCATTTAAACAAAAGGAAAATGTAAGCTAAATGGACTGCTGATGTCTACAAAACTGGACATGTAAAAAACACACAGGCACAGTAATGTACAATCATGTCACATCAACATGCATGGGTGAGTAAGTTAAAAAATTCACATACTTGTATACAGTCATGCAAATGTCAAATAAAGAAAAGCACATGTATGTTAACCGTACTGCTGAGTACAGAGCAGAAGAAACCCTGGTGTGCATCATTACTACACCTAAAACAGTATATCACTGAATGCTCACTTGTCAAAAGTACAATTCTCTATCAGTATGTATCTGAATATGTGTACACATACATACAATCATAATGCATACAAGTATTTATGGCAGGTGTATACCAATGTTATGGATGTGGAAAAGAATACATGTTGTAATGTATTGTGAAAGACTGTGTAATCTGTAACATTGTGTACAGATTAATATTACCTTGCTATCTGATGCACTCAGATAAGTAGGACTGCACATAGGATATATTATAGGTTCATAAGTAGGTACTAGGCTATTGGCTCTAGGGCCTATATAAGCCTAGCCAAAAAGAAAACCTGGCTTTCGCCACCCAAGAAAATTATTTTCCTGTGCCTCTGTCGAGCAGAACCACAGAGGTGAACCCTGGGGTGAATTTTCTATTTCCCATCCAATCATCAATATTTTTCTTGAAGAGTGCTAATGAGGAGCTTTGTTTGATATAGATAGGTAATTTGTTACAGAGTATGGGAAGTCTCTGGGACAGGAATCTATCCCTCCAGCATGTTCTGTTTATTGTGGCGACAAGGTTTAAGTCCCTAGAGTGTGTAGCTCAGAGGGATTGGGATTTCTTTAAGTGAATCATGTCCAACAGCTGTGGGTTTGACATAGCTTTGTATGTTAGGCAGAGATCGCATCTGAGTAAGTGATAGGCGATATGCAATGAAGTAAAGCTGGAGTTTTTTGAGATGGTCTGCATAGGGCATCTGTTTGAGGCTGGTAATCCTCTTTGTGAGGTGTTTCTGTAGCCTTTCCAGTTGTTGTAGATGTCTTGTAAGGTACATACCAAAAGGGGCATTGTACTCTATAATGGGTATAATGAGTGACGAGTAGAGGGGAACAATTACCTCTTTTTTCATGAATGAGAAACCTTTTGTGATGAGGTGTGCCATGTAGAAGGATTTCCTGACTACTGTGATGATGTGATTATCAAAGGAGAGACTACTGTCCACCTGTGTCCCAAGGTCTCTTGTCACACTTTTGGTGTTAAGTAGACTACCACCTATGTGGTAGCTCATGGGTACAGAGTTTTTACCAAAGGGGATGACAATGCACATTTTGGCACTGAGCTTGAGGCCATAGCTTTGACAACAGGCATCTGTCTCATTGAGGCCCTTTTATAGGATGTCCACATCATTAGAAGTTTTGATTATGGCTCCTAGTTTGCAGTCATCTGTGAACTTCATTAGCCAAAGACCTTCTGTGTTAGCCTGTACTTCAGAAAAGTAGATACCAAACAGGAGAGGACCCAGGATTGAACCCTGTGGTACTCCACTTGTCACTGGCCTGCAGTTAGATTTGGAGTCTGCTACTTTCACAGTGTGGGTTCTGTCAGTGAGCCAGCTGGCAACCCATCTTGTGACATAGGGATTTATACCTAGTTTAGTGAGTTTATTTATAATTCTAGAGTGGGGGATAGTATCAAAAGCCTTGGCAAGATCTAGATAAGCTGTGTGAACCACCTTACCCTCGTCTACGGCTTTGGTGACTGCTTCAAAGAAGTCTATCAGGTTTAGGAGACATGATCTGCCTTGTACAAACCCAAACTGGGTGGGGTCCAGAGTTTGGAGATGACCAATGTCTTTGTTTGTAAGTTCCATGATGATATGTTCCATGGTTTTGCAGACCAGGTTTGTTAGGCTAATGAGTCAGTAGTTCCCGGGGTCCATGGTGGCTCCCCATTTGTGGAGTAGGATAAACATCACTGTGCACCATTCAGTGGGCACAAAGCCTGAGGTGAGGCTATGATTGAACATGGTGCTTAGGTGGGGTGCCAGTTCATTCTGTAGTTCATGTAGAACGCAGCCTGGGATGTTGTTAGGTCCCTTGGATGCTTTGTTCTTGGCTTTGGAGAGTGTAGTTTTTACCTGTGCAACTGTGATTACAGGAACTTTGCATTCTTCCGGTATACAGATGGACCCTTTAGGGGATTAGAGGGGAGTAAAGTTAGCACTGAACCTATCTGCCAGGATGCTGGCAATATCAGTTGGTTCTGTATATTTAGTGCTATTGTGCTGTAACTCAAAGCAGATCTGAGTGTTGCCATTGAGATTCTTGACATAGCTATAGAATGATTTGTGGTTGTCTTTAGAATCAGTGGCGATTTTGTTTTCATAACTAGTTTTGGAGGATTTTATGAGGAATATCAGCTTCTTACTGAGGCTGACCAGGGAGTTCCTCAAATCATGGGATTTTACTCTTTTTTACAACAGTTTTTTTTTCTTCTGTTGTAGAGTTTGTTTATAGCAGGGGACCACCAGATTGGCATCCTTTTTTTGGAGGATAGCATCTTGGTTCTGTTAGGGATAGCATGATCCATGCACTCGTGTAAGTGCTTATAAAGTGCATTTGTGTAGAATGCAGCAGTCGTATCTCTATTGTCCATCTGCATAGGTATCATGACGTTTGCCACTTCTGTCTTAAGATGCGTGAAGTTGGCTTTGGAGAAATTTTTTACGGTGGTTTCCCTAATTGGGAGTGGGGGCAGGATGTGTATGTCTAGGGTGATTAGCTTGTGGTCAGATCTGACCAATAAGGAACTGACCTCTGGTGTGGAACACTGGTCAGCAATGTTGGTAATGACCATGTCTAGGATATTGCTGCCCCTGGTGAGGGTGTGGATATGTTGATCCAAGGTGGTAGAATTTATGAATTCCAGAAAACGTTGAGCAAAAGAGTTGGTACATGAGTAGTTTTCCCAGTTAATGGTGGGGTAGTTGAAATTGCCCATTATTAGGGTGCTGAGTTGTACCATAATATTTTCCAGTGTATCAAGAAATGAGGAATGAAAATCCCGTGGCATGGTGGGGGATCTGTAGCAAGTTACAATTTGGATTGCAGTCTTGCCCAGAGTTAGTTGCACTTGGATAATCTTGGATGCATTATGCTGAGGAACTAGCCTGGAGGTGTGGATATCCTTAATGAATATGTACACGCCTCCACATTTAGTGTTTCAGTCCAGGTTAGGTGGCCGAAAGGTGTGGTATGAATTATAGCCTGGTAATGCAAGGGTGCTTTCTGGAGCCTTGAACTAGTTCTCTGTCACTGAACAGATGTCAGTGTTCTTCATTTTAAGGAGTGCCTCGAGTAAATGCATTTTGAGGTTTAGACTTCTAGCACTGAGTAGCATTACCCTCAGATTTTGCTTGCTTGTACCTGTTACGGTGGTGAATTTGTCATTTGAACCTTGCCTAAAAAAGGCACTATAGGGGTGGCAAGAGTCTTAGCCAGTATCCAGAATCCCAAGGGTGACAGGTGCAGGCCATCTCTGGCAAAGCATCATGGTCTGTCGATCATGTCACCCCAGGCAGACAGATACTGGATCCCCTTAGAATGACACTAGAAGCTTAGCCAATTGTTGAAGTCAATAATTTTTTCCTTGTACTGTGGTATCATTCTGGGTGATGGCAGGATGCTACTTAGGGCTAGGGTTATACTTGCCTGGGCTACAAGATCGGAGAGCTCCTCCATGTTTATTTTCATGTAGTCCAGAGAGGTACATCTCAGGTCATTCACACCAACATGGGCAATGACAGAGTCATATTTGTACTTGTTGTGGAGTGACCTGAGTGCGTGCATTATGTGTCGGATCCTGGAACCCAACAGGCAGCTGACAGTAACGTTCTCCTTGTTTAGCCAGGTGAGTGGAACATCAGTGTGCCTGACTATAGAGCCACCTATGACTGTAGTGTTGGGTACATTGTTATGCCTTATGGGCTGTGGTTGCGTCACACACTGAGTTTGTGGGTTATGTGTCATTTGGGTTGTGTTGGGGGGTGGAGGTTGCTTGGATTTCTGCTTTGGAGGTCTCTGTTGCTTGAGCAGATTTTTATTGAGAGCCTCCATGAATGTAGGTGTGTGTTTTGTATTACTATGTGTGTTTTGGTGGTGTAGGTTATGAGGGACTATGTGATGAGTGTGGTGTGGTGCAAGTGTTTACCTTCTCCTCTTGACTGTCTAGTCCAGTCTTGGGTGAAGAGAGCTTTGCTTCCAGTTTGGCTATATAAATACATCTCTCACAGGTTGTTGTGTTGGGTGGTAGGAGGAGAGGGTTGTCTGTGTATATGAGGCAATTACTGCATTGCCCCAAGATGCCCAGATTCATCAGGTAGACAGGAGAAAACACTGGGAGCTGACCCTTAGATATACCTGGATAGTTGCTTATTTATTAAGTACTGAAAACTGTTTTCCTCTAGACAAGTGAGAAAAGTTAAGTGCTGTAGTAATTTGTAGCTTATTAAGTGCTTGCAACGAGTTCTGAACAAGTGCTGAGCTCAAAGACACAGATTTGAGTGCTAAGACTAAAAAACTGGCTATTTCTAAGGGAACATTTGAAGAGCAGATTTTATGGCGCCAGGAATAGTTTAACCTTAGCTGGGTGGTGATGCATAAAGTGTTTTTTTTTAATATAACAGTAGCAAATGAGCAAACTGATTTAAACAAATTAACTAATTAACCAATAAAAAGCTAAAAATTGAGCCCCGTTACAGCAGTCTTCAATCAGACAAATTCTAACTGCACACTCTTGCCACTAGGGTGCAGGGGAACCTTCTCCAAAAAAAGGTGGTCTGGATTAGTGCTCAAGTTATACAAACAGAACTAGATTCAGCAGGTCTGAATTTAATCTATGCTACAGCAAACAAGGCGTACCAATTTCAGAAAGAAACAGTTCAAATAAGCAGGCACAATAAGCCTTTAAGCAGAAACTCACAGCTCAGAAGGGCAGAATCTATCCTCTCCTCCCACAAAAGTGCAGACCACACCTACTTAATGTAAAATAGCTGGCCCAAAGTACAAAGTGCTTAAACCAGAACTAATACACTTTTAGAATAACATACACTAAGCCTTCAATCAGCAACACCCAACTTAGAAGAATACAAGCTACCTGTCCTGCCACAACAGTGCAGACCACAAACCTTCTTAATGTAAAACAACTGGTCTGAAGCTCAAGTTCTTAAACCAAAAAGGCTTAGAATAACAGTTACAATTTAATCAGGCTACTATCAAGCAATAATAAATGCAGAAGAATAAATACAATTGAGTACTTTTAAGAAGAGGCAAAAGCAAAATAAAGTGCAGTTTTGTTTTAGTAAAGTTCAAGGAGAGAGGAAGGAGAAGCAGAAGAAAAATTCAAGGTTAAGTGGGTTGGCCTTCTCAAATGTTCTCTCTGTATTAAGTAGAGTGAACACCAGACTGGGATGGGTATCCCAGATCAAATTTACAGTAGGGGCGGGCAACTGCAAATCCACCAACTATAACAACACTACAAGAATAGGGTAGGTGGGAGGGGGAAAAAGTTTCAGGACAGATAAAACAATGCCAGAAAATATATAAAATAATTCAGTCAGGCAAAATTAAGACAATGCAGAACTCTGAAAGGTTAAAATGCAAAGCAATATACTTATCAATTAGCGATATATTTCCGGATTGTTAGTGAATCACACTTCAGCCAGAACACCAGGAGTTTCCAACAGTGTATGCAAGAATTTACAAACAGAAACTATTTTTTAAATCAGCAAGCCTTGAAGCAATTAGATAACATAAAAGTGGTTAGACCAGTTTATGATCCCATATAGCACCAGTATTGCCAAACAATAACACAAGACCACATCATGATAGTTGCACATCATGACAACTTTTGTCCAAAACCATGTGGAATGGCATGTCTGTATGTTGCACATACCTGACGTGATGCCCCTGCACTGACCCAGTAATCAAGGAGCCTCAGTCCTCACCACTGGCAACAGTGGGGAATGTACACACCGGGAGGATGACAAGTACACACAAAGTAAAGTGCAATTTCCCTTAGGAGCACACAGAGATACAGTCAGTCTGGGGCTGGTTTCTCCCTCTTTCTCCATATCTCCAATAAGACTCCCCACTGGCATAGCTATAGGGTTGAGATCTCAGCTGAGTGGCCAAACCAAGATCTCCAGTACCCTCTCTGTCCAACTAGTGATTTGTGTCCCTGCCCAAGTAGCTGACACAGAAAACCTTTGCAAGCACACACACACAGATACACACACACACACACACACATACACACACACATGGGAAAGGCTGGCACAGGTTTACTAGCTATTCCCCCTTCTGCCCAGACTATAAGGTAGTTTCCACTACCACCAGCCACTACTTATCAGCTACTTTAAGGCCCTTAACAAAGGGTGTCAAATCCTACTGTATAATGTTGCTATTAATCCAAATGGTAATTTGACCAAGAACAAGACTATTTAGGAGTGGCCTGTACAGTGTCACCAAATGGATATGCAAGTACCCTAAGAGCTTAAATATCTCTAAACAGATCAGCCAGAATTAAAAGGTTTAAATATATTTAATAATAAATAATAAAAGAACAAGATAATACTCAGTAAGTAATCAGTTACATCAGAGTTGAAAATCACAGGAAATATTCAAAACAACATTGCAAGACAGTCTCAAATAAATAAAGAAAACATCTAAGCTGTGCTTTACTATATTGTTATCTGAATTGAAAAGAGTTACTATGCCCTAGAAACTTACTTACAGCAAGGCAAGTGCAGATGAGTGGATGTTTCCTGGTCAAAGATAAAAAAAAACAATGCCCTGTCTCTTTCTGAGAGAGTTCTTAAATTAATATCAAATATTACTGCTGGGTTAGCCTGGATGACATCACTTTTGTCACCTGACTTTCATTTCCCAAGCTAAACCCCCATTGTCAAAAACTAACAGAATTTAGCATCTCTCTGTGAAAAATGTGTATCTCTCAGATGTTTGCAGATCCTGGAAGACATAAAACAATAACACACTTCTACATCTCAAACCTAGTAATTACTTCTCTTTCAAGACAATGCAAAAAAACTTCCAGCCTAGACATTGTGTCTGCTACTGCACTGAAACTGAGAGATAACATCTTCTGTTTATGGCCCAGTAATTATATAAAAAAATTAATTTCAACTATTTTCTCTGAAGTTTTTCAAGTTAACCTCCTGTGTTCCAGTTTCCATTAAACATATATGACTAAACAGTCACAATAGCGCAGGGACATTCCTGTTTTATTCCAATAGGCCATGCTGTGGTTACATTTTACCTCAGTACTTTACACATACTTCTGTATATCATATCAATATTCACAAATGACATAGAATTATTTAAAGAATGCCCAATATTTGGGCTGGCAGTGTGTCACCTGATATGGCAAAACAGACATCCAAGGAGTAGACACTGTTAGTGCTGGACTATAGACAACATATGCTGTCTGTCAGTCATCCCAGTAAGACACACATTTGCAGGATGCCTGTTGCAACACTATCAACAGGTTAATTGCCACAATGCATGGACAGTTGAATTTATATGGACATTGTAATGTGTGTCATTAACAAATTGAAACCAAAGTAAATGTCACATAATAACACATAAACATGATAGATATATGGTATGCATGCACAAGAGTGCATATGCAGTCCAATCCATTAAATTTCAATTACCATGATGGCAGAAGAGTGCAAGTGGAGTACACAGACAATAACTACCAACTGGAGGGACCAGGTTGATGTGGATCAAATTCACGAATGATCACGCAAGCTTTCCTCCTGAATGAATCCTACATAGCCCATGCCATCTCATAGAAGAAGACCCCCATCGTGTCCCTCATCTGTGTTCTGAACACATTTGTCATGACTTCCCTAATCTCCTCACAAAAAATCATCTCTATCGTGGCCATGGCAACATCTCCTCTGGGGTGCAGGCAAGATGTCTCGGTCAGGGACTGGTCCAGGGTCCTCCTCCTACTCATGTCCATCACCATCTTCTTCGGATGATTCAGGCAGTGGTCTCACATGTGCACATTGTCATCTTCAGATTGGTGAATGTCTTCAGGTACTGTGCTCTGTAAAGATTAATTGAAAAACACAACAGAAAACAAAATGTTTATCACTCAAAATATTTCCTTGAAAATTATAGCACAATACAGCATTGTTATATGACAATTTACACAGGGACTAAGACACAACCACTATAGACAGAGTTACCCATGACCTTATATGTCATACTCCTTAAAGGGACAACAGTGTCTTTTCCTTATAAATTGTATATGCCTAGACACACACACACACACACACACACACACACACACACACACACACACACACACACACACACACACACACACACACACATCATTAGCATTTTAAAATGTATGAATGGTCAGCAAACATTTTCCTGTCTGCATTCAATGTTGTATATGAATGGACACGACATGCCATTGCATAAATGAGAAGAAAGATATTGAACATCGTTGTGAATAATAAGCATGGCATATGACAACCTTCTGAGACAGGCAGTATAATATTTGGCTGAACACACATCAATATAATGAGTGCAGCACTAAAAACAATGTGATATGTTCAATTCAAGCAACTGTAGACATATCAGAATACTCTAGACATATCAGAATGTAACATATCTGTTAATATTAGCATTGCATGTGCACAACTGCATGCATTTTGTTCAGGAATCAGAAAGCTTACAAAAATATTTTGGACCATGCTTGCTGTTTATGACCTGCTGCTGTCAAATGGTTAAACATCCAAGTGATTGTCAACCTATGCTATAGCAGTGTTTTTGTTTTTTAATAAAACAACCTAGAGGTTGGAGACAGAAATAATATCATGGCTGACCTGCAGGGTGTGCTCATTATGACCTGCTGCTTTCAAATGGGTACCCGCTCAAGTGACAATAAATCTAGGCTACAGGAGTGTTTTTTAAATAAAACAGCCATGGGGCTGGAAACAGAAGCAATACCAATGCTGACCTGCAGGATGTGCTCATTAAGAACTGCTGCTATCAAATGGGTATCTGTGGTGTGTGAGGCAGGTATAATACCAATGTTGAACTAAAGGCTATGTCACACAGACTGCAATCAGCAATAATAACACTATCACCCCAGACTCCCATTCAGTCTTTGAAAAGGCAGGCTATATACAACATATCAAACATCAGCAAACACAGCCAGACATGTAAGTCTGCCAAAGCATGCATAATAAGCAATGCTCATAGCACTTACACTTGTATGTAAAACATTCACCTTATAAACTGTGCATCAGAGACACACAACAAACTGTTACTTAGGGTGTGGGTATATTGTTAAAAATGTGTGCTGACTAAATGGATCAAAAATACAAAATACATTAACACTTTAAGTTTTATACACCGTTGTAATGACAGCTGCTGTCTGCTGATTTCACTTATCTTACTGATGCATGACGTGTATTCCAGCATTCTAATCAATAAATGTAATTTTGAGAAATGCAGGATTGAAAACAGTGGAATATTCTCTCAATTCAAATATTCAACACGTCTGTCTTTCTCTCAGCTGCTCTTCAAGTCTGTGCTTCAGCTTGATGCACATCACACTGTTCCTAGTGCAGTCCTAATTGTCTGAAATTAAAAAAAAAAAAAAGATATTTAAAAACTATTTCTCAAATAACAAGGATAAACATTTCGCAACACACTTCATAGACTACTATTCTGAAGAACATCAGTGGAGCACAATACTCAGTTGATATTGTAGCATTCAGATGTTAACATCTTTGAGTAGAGATTGGGGAACATAAGATTCAAACTTGCAGACTAGGCCTATATTTATTCTCTGACTTATCAGCCTACCTAACACCTTAACTGTAAAAGCATCTTTTCCAAGCAATGAAAAGAGTTAATGTTATGACATCATCCTGATGACAGATGGTTTACTAAGAATAATTTTGGTTTAGGATTGAAAAGCATGAACATGTGCTGCTCATGTAGGCAAACTTTTCAAATTACATTCATGTCAGCACTGTGTCCTGACAAATTAACAGCAATTGACATAATCCATTCCTCAGACACTGTAACAGTGTCACTTAACATCCAGCTTCTGGGAACAGAACCAAACATGATGCTATACACTATGGGTACAGAATGGTATGCGTGAGGATCATTATTCCCTTGTGAAACTGCACATCACTAGTTAAATACATACATCTTCCCCGCCTTTCATTGCAACTGTTAGTGTGCCCATCACAGTCCCTTAAAATTAGAAATTAAGTCTGTTCTACTATTGACTTCAGTATTTCATGACAAAACAGTTCATTATAGAATTTTAAACAGAATACAATATTAACCTAATAAATTGCTCAGATATATAACAGGATTTATCCAGATGTACTGGCCCCATTGTTAAATGGCTGATGTTAATGGAATGTTACAGATTATGGCTATATCAGTCGGAAGTCGATGAATAACTGAGTTATTTGCAACAATGTTCAAATTATACATTAATATCAATAAGTATAAAATGATGTGCTAAAAGAATGCTATAGATATATGAAATTAGTATAACAGTTTAAGATATATGTGTCCTCCTTCAAGACTTGAACACACAGCACACAAAATGTAGATGTACTGGCCTGTGTCCTTATAAACTGAGCTAACATTCAGCATAAGTAACTTATAAACAAACGTACTACTAACGTACTGCTCTTCAAACACTGTTATTCATCAATTGATGTTATCAGGCTGATACAGATGATGGAGTTATTCGTAGAAAGTCTAGATCAATGAGTCATTACTATGCATCGCATAAACCTTAATATAAAATATTGCAATATATATATTTTTTAGTGATATGGATTAAGTTAACTAAGGTAACAGGTTCACCTACGTCGTTTGGAACCCACAATATGCTGGACACTTGCTTTACAGGCCAAACTAACATTCAGCTAGGCTTTCATTGTAGAAAGCAGGTATTGCATGTGTTTCTTAGAAATACTACAATAAATGACAGAATACGGAAAGTGCATACATTTTCACACTTCTCATAGTGAAGCCATAACAGCTATCAACACATAACTCAAAATATGTGTAATCAATGGTACATGCATTAATTTTTACATTAAATAAATGTGTCTGTTTACGTGCGTAGGAAGAATGATGTAAATAAGTTGCATACGTGTGTTTGTCTTCCATCTTGTAATGGTCCAATATGTGATACAGTGGGACTATAACAGAAAACTATGGAATGCACAGTTATATGCAGCCTAGGTGCTGTAGGCTTCCGTGATGCACAAGGACAGTGGCTATGTGAAATTATATAGCTATATATTGTAAAACATATGTACAGCTTCAATAGACATACTTAAAGTTATCTAATTATTAAATAAATTAACAACATGGACACTGAACCCATAGTCAAGACGGCAGTAAGTTTAAAGTCCACTGAATTATCCACACAAACTAATTCCCACAGCAGGTAAAACATGAAGACATCTATATAATATATATGGACTGAATAGTGGGACTATAATGGAAAACTAAAAAAATGCTCAGTGATCCGCGGCCTAGGTGCTATAGGTGTCAGTGAGCAAGAGGACAGTGGCTATGTGAAATTATGTAGTTAGATGTTGTAAAACATATGTATATCTTCAAAGGATATAGTTACACTTATTATTCAATTATTATATAAAATAACAATATGAGTATCAGACCCATAGTCAAGAGCATATCTCAAAACCTCTTAGAGCAAGAAATCTGAACAAAGTTATAAATAATGGGGAGGGGAGCAAAGGCCCAAAAATAGGGGCACTTTTTGAATATTGCTCTTACAAACTTAGAAAGTTGATAGAGTAACTCAAATATCTGTCATTATTTTCTGACTTCAACCCTCAATGATTTGCCAGAAAACCACAATTTTATGAGAAGCAGACCGAAAATATAAGGCAAAATCTGGACATTCTGCAAAAAATCTGTACAGTTTAGAGTTATGATCAACAGGGAAGTACTTACGAATTCCACTGAATTATCCCCACAAGCTAATTCAAACAGCAGCTAAAATATGTTCATAAAAATGTATACGATATATATGGGTGAAATAAATATCTGTAAAATCTGTAGGAATACTAAGGAATATGTAGAATATTGGTACTTATTGTAGAGATTTACGGACTGCCTCCGCACCTCATCAACCCTTCTTTGAAGCTCGGCTGTGTCCCTCCGATGCAGGTCATCACAGTGGTGATGAACCTGCACTCCAGTTTGGTAGAGCCCTATTTTCCATCGATGCTCCCTCTTGAACTGGTTCCACATGTCAATCACAGCAAAGTTCCTGGACCTGGCTGTCATCCTGTGCTCCAATCTGGCATAGACCATCAACATCTGGGTCATCTCTTCGTTGGTCCAGTTGGGCGCATAGACACATCTCAGCCTCCTTGAAATCGCTATCATGATTTTCAATTATAAAAACAGAGAAATGCTCACTGAGGTTCCAGTAATCAATAGTCTGATCAGTAAATGCATCAAAATCAATATTTGAAAGTGGCACTGATGTCATGTTCTAACATTGTTGTTAGATAATGGGCACATGTCACACATGGTACCATTTATCAATATCAATTGGGCATTTACATGATACAACTGGTTGTTTCAGTGCATAGCGGCAATTTATGCAGATGTGGGTTAACAAAATTCCAAAAACTTGAATTTTTATTAACCTCATTAATTATGTATGCCTCAGGTGTTACCTACAGCTATGTGCATACAAGATTCACTTTGATTCTGTGAGTCTGAGTGAGAGGTGCATTGGCAGCAGGTGGAATTTCTGTAGTGGTAATTAGTACATTTGTTAAAGTTAATCATTTCATAAGGTACACATTTACAGTCATATTTAATCAAAATGTTAATTTTAACAGAAGTTTTTAAAAGTTTCTGGAGTCATGTTCTCTGAAAATGTATGCATGCAAGTGTTGTTCCTTTAAATATTTTGGTTCAGTCTCATATGCAGTTGTATAAACAAACTTCCATAGGTTCATAGGAAGATACAAGGTTATTGGCCCGGAGGCCCTTATAAGCCTAACCAAGAATTTCACCTATGTTCCCACAAAGTCAGCACCTGTTTTCCCTGTCCAGCAGGGACACAGGTGGGATCCCAGGGGTATATTTTCTGTTTCCCATCCAGTCGTCCAGGTTCCTCGTAAAGAGGGCTAGTGAGGTGGTCTGCTTGACATGGAGAGGGAGTCTATTCCACAGATGGGGGAGTCACTGGGACACACATATATCCCACCAACAAGTTCTATTAATGTCAAAGGCCAGGTTGAGGCCTTGTGTGAAGGTTGCATGAGTAGAGTTTGACTTATGGATATGCAGCAACTCCATCAAGGCTGAGTCTGAGAAGGCCTTGCATGCCAGACACAGGTCACCTCTGAGCAGTCTGTATGAGACTGAGTAGAGGGACAGGGCTTTTAACCTATCTGTATAGGACAGATGTTTGAGACCCTGGATTTTCCTGGTCAGGAATCTCTGTAGTCTCTTCAACTGCTACATGTGCTTGACAAGGTACATGCCGAAGGGGGCATTGTACTCGATAATGGGTCTAATACGGGAGGAACACAGGGCTGTTATGACCTCCTTATTCCTAGATGAAATACACTTACTTATGAGGTGGTCCATACAGAAAGCCTTCCATATAATGGAGGCAACATGGTGGTCAAAAGTCAGGTTGCTATCAACCTGGGTGCCCAAGTCCCTCACTACTGATTGCATGCTTAGTACATTGTGATCTTCCTTAGTGGATGTGGCCAATTTGGACTCGAAGTTAGCCTTAGAGGATTTCGCCAGTGACCTTATTTGATTGTTGAGACAAAGGAGAGATTGCTCCTAATTTGGCACCTGCTCCTTCTTGGTCCTGAACAGCAATTTTTTCCTATTCTTATAGAGTCTGTTTATTGCTGCTGTCCACCAGACAGGTTTACTCTTGCTTGAGGAAGATGATTTGGTCCTGTCAGGTATTGCTGAGTCCATGTAGCTATACAGGTGCTCATATAGTTTTTTGGTGTAGGCCTGGATATTAGTGCTTGTTCCAATTGAAGGGTTGGTGGCTGTGAAGCTGTTTATATTTGCTGTCAGAAGGCTGTAGTCAGCTTTGGAAAAGTTTTTTTGTTTGACCCTGGCAAGGGGGGGGGGGGGCAGGGGAGATGGTGACTTTGAAAGTGATTGCTTTATGGTCGGATCTTACCAAGGAGGATGACACTGTAGGGGTGCTACAGTGGCTACTCATGTTGGTTAGTACCAGTTCCAGGATATTTTCACCTCTTGTGGGGGTGTCAGGCAATCCAATCCAATGCAATGCATTGACAATGATGAAGTCGAGGAATCTCTGGGCAATCATGTTTGAGCTAGAATAAGTCTTCCACATATTAGTTGGGTAGTTAAAGTCATCCAGGATCTGGATTCAAGTAAGTCCAGATAAGTGGAGGGAGCCTCCTGAGTCATGGTTGGTGGTCTGTAGCTAGCTATGATTTGAATAGTTTTTTTGTCAAAAGTTAACTGCACCTGGAGTGTCTCCTGTGCGTCATACTGCTTGACCAGCCTGGAGGTGTGTATGTCTTTGATAACTATTGAAACTCCACCTCCTTTGGCTTTGAGTGCGTGAGTGATATGTTGGATTCTAGCACCTCACATGCTTTACCGTGACTTTCTCCTTGTCTAGGTTGGTGAGAGTCACACCTGTATGTCTCACAATAGAGTCTTCTGTGACTAGCATGTTGGATTTGTGGCTGAGCCTTAGAGGCTGTGAGACACAGGCATGTGTACTATGTGTGTGCTTGGTGTGGTGGGTTGTGATGTACGTGTGTGTTTTTGCCCTAGCGGTCTCTTGTTTAGGTATGTTTTTGATGAGAACCTCTGCATATGTAGGAATGTACTGTATAGGTGTGGGTGGTATTAGAGGTGTGGTGTTTGTGGTGTTGTGCAGAAAACGTTCTCAGTGCCAGATGTACTGGCTTATGATTGAGACAGCAAGGATTCTATGTTCTTAATGTAATTGCATCTCTCACATACTGTGCTCCAAGGTGGTAGAAGAAGTGGGTTGCACGTGTACATGAGGCAGTTGCTACACTGTCTCAGGATGCCCATATCAACCAGACTAGCAGGAGAGACCACAGGTAATTGCCCTTCCATGGTTGTCAGAATCTGTGGAAGAGTGGGCAAGGATGGTAGCGTGGGTACTATCATAATAGAGTACCTATCTGTCTGAGTAGGACTGGATAAAATCAACACAGTAGTTGCAAGGGAGGGCATCAGTTACACAGGAGTGCTGGTAAGGGAAAAAATGCAACTGAGATACCTTGCAATGGGTTAAAACAGTGCAGTGGCAGTGCACAATGAGCAAACAAGCGCAACACCCTGCAAACACAGGGTTTAGATACCAGAAATGATGGAAGAATCTAGAAGCTCAAATTACTACCCAGTCCTGCTAGCCCCTGCACTTTCAACCAATCACTTGTGCTAGAGAAGGTCAGGCAGCCCTGTTACTCTCACTAACAGAGAAAACAAGCCCCTACCAGCATAAGATGGCTTCCAGAAAAACAGGAAACTCAACAAGTAAAACAACCAAGCCTAGATACACCAGGCCTCTATCCAGACCATGCTACCTGACTAGAACATAGAAACCTCACAGAAAATGCACAGAAAAGCACAGATAGAGCTCTCACAAACAGAAAATACAACTCTCAGTATGAAAAAGCAATTTGCAGTTAAGTAATTCAATAAAAACGCAATTACAATAATGAAACACTAGCAATGTAAATACAATTAAAACAATATAAAACAGTACAAAATGCAGTGAAACAGTAAAAAAAGCTTTATAACAGTGCAAAATGTACTAGGTTAGCTGTATAGCACAACTATAAGCGTTAAGAAGTGCAATTCAATGAAATAAATGTAAAAACAAAAAAAAAAACGTATTGTGCTCCTGGAGCCTCAGGGAATTTCTGCTTTGTCACAGTGATGAATCACCACTCCTCAGCATGGTAAAAACAAACACAGCCCTCTGCCGACACAGGGTTTAAATACCAGAAAAGATGATAGAATCTAGAACCTCGAATTACTACCCAGTCGTGCTAGCCCCTGCACTTTCAAACAATCACTCATGCTAGAGAAGGTCAGGCAGCCCTGTTACTCTCACTAACAGAGAAGACAAACACTTACCAACATAAGACGGCTGCCAAAAACACAGGAAACTCAACAAGCAAAACAACCCAGGCCTGGATACAACAGGCCTCTATCCAGACTATGCTACCTCACTAAACCACAGAAACATCACAGAAAATGCCACCGCAGTCTACTTGCATTTTATATTAAAATATTAAATCAATTACCAATTAAACAACTTATGGAAAGTATTGGAATGATAGCAATGTATGGAGGAGGATTTATAGAACATCAACAATTCTTACTGTTATTCCTTGCATTCTGTGGTCTAACTACAGAAATCGATGGATTATTGCAATATCCGTATCTAATATGTGATATTGATGTTATGGATATTTCTTAAATCCTGACTCCTAAAACAATGTTAGACCATGTTCTGTTGCTGTTATGGATATGTCTTCAATGCTTCTTAACAAGGGTGTTATCAGTACTGTCTCAGTTTACTGTGGATCTGTACTACCTCTGGATTTTGAGGTATTCCAACACTTTCTGTAAGTTGTTTAATCGGTAATTGATTTAATATGTTAATGTAAAATGCAAGTAGACTGGTGGCATGATGCTATTGTCTTTGGACCTCTCTTCAACATATATGTAATGATAGGGGTTCTACTCCCAGTCATGAACTGTACAGATATTACAAGTTATGTTGTTTTTGTAAATGTTGCATGAAGGCATTATTGATACTTTTCACATGTCATGTTAGTATTTCTCACAGATGGTGTTGTACAGATGTTTGCATTCCAAAGGAATGCATAGTATTTATATTGACATAGGCTGTTTGTTAAATCAAATGTATAAATGTGCTCATCCATGAGTCTTATCATGTGCGTATCAATGTTTTCCAGATGTCCAACCATCCTAGGGGTGACAACCCCCCCGCTAGAAAAATGACATAATTGATGCTCTCCGCCATTATAGAAGGAGACTCTTAGGCCATTCATAGGATACTGTGTCGAGAAATGAAATCTGGGTGGACCTTACCAATATGATCATTGCAGATGGAAGCCAAAACCAATCCTGTCAGGCCTGTAGATGTCGCTGCTCAGACATAATTCTTCATGCAGGCAATAGAGTGACATGTTAAGAGAGGTCGAGGGATACAACCAGTGGTGTACCACCACTAACCCCCCACCAAAGACACATGCATTTTTTGGCCTCTTTGCATAGGGCAAGAGGAGAGCAATGAATCCTTGCTAGCAGGATTAAAGCTGGGGTTCCAGGACAGATGTGCATATATTCATGTTCAGTACAGGGATGAGTATTTTGACACTCACTGCATATTGCTTTAGTATGCACATTCATGTATTCCCATGTCTGATTTACAGCAGCAGACTTGAGCCGTGAACACACTTCCAAGCAGTGAGGATGATGAACGTAAGTATAATTACATGTATTGGTAGATCTGAGTTACAGACAGAGAAGTACAAGCTACAGTTGTAATGTTTATTGCATTAATATTCACAGGTCCATCTACTTTGGGCCTACATCAGGGAACAACAGATGAGTGTCTATATACTATTGTTGTACACAATGTCTTGTTAGTGCCCCCAGCTCATTTAATGGCACTGCTGTTTATTGTTATATTGTTTTTTTGCCTAAAATTGAACACTACAGGTGCATCCAGTGGAGGGGCAAGCCACGCATTATCAAGTGCAGAAAGACCAGGCATGTTAAAGTGACATTGCCAGAGCTTTCAACAAAGTTTAGCACACATGATGACTGCCATCTTTGTTAATATTTGTCAATACAGGCCCTTCTGGTGTACAGTTGCAATGTCCATCATGTGAGTATTTGCAGTCCATATTACTGTGTTGTATATGTGATTCTGTTAGTATTAGTTTTGACAACTACATTTATTTATTTACATTTGTTGACCGGTGGTGTCCGACTGGACGTAGGTCCATTTTCAGCGGAGGCCCGGGGAGAAAAGCTCCACAGTTAAAATAAACCGACAGTAGTTACAATGGATTACATAGCGATTAACATTTTAACATAGCAATTAATTACAAACATATTTACAGATGAAGAACATAGTACATCAGTAGACAACTAGAATCTTTATCTGCGAAGTACATAACAGACATTAACAAATGTTACAATAAGAAGTTCCTGCTGTATAATAAGTACTAGGCTTATGAGCATCTGAGTTTGCTATAATCAAGGTAGTTAGTGGTGTGGAAAGAAAGGTAGTTGTTGGATGGGGTGGGTGATATTAGAGTGGGAGTTGCAAGGGCATAGCCAGCATGAGCATGAACATGACTGTGTTACCTTTCTCTTTACTTTCCCACTGAAAGATCCACAGTACAAACCACAACTTCTGCACAGCAGGAGTCCTCAAGTACACATATGAGTGGTATGTGTATGTCACACATTCAGTATTTTTAAAGTGTATTCACCTGGTAAATGCCGTGAATGATGTGATATGTAATGTCTTTTTTTCCTACACTAGTTGAAGTTCAGTACAGTAGATCAACAACAACATCCCATGATTGTTTACCAGGTGTATTGTTATGTTTTTATGCATCACAAATAT
Organism: Protopterus annectens; assembly: GCF_019279795.1. Classification (NCBI taxonomy): domain Eukaryota; kingdom Metazoa; phylum Chordata; order Ceratodontiformes; family Protopteridae; genus Protopterus; species Protopterus annectens. The sequence continues at coordinate 1,854,223,332 of NC_056737.1, forward strand.
AATGTTCATTGACCATGTTAATAGATTACATAGTTATGGCTTGTACATTCTGTGAAACATGCAAACAGTAGTATATGTAACATTGCAGTGAAATATATATGCCAGTTGTCTTTTATATTCATTATGTACTGTAAGCACATTGTCCTGATCTGTGTCTTTCTGTCTTGTAGCACGTCAGCTACCTATATCATCCAGCAGCCCATCCAGTGATCATGATGGTGTTCAAGATGTGTCTCACCATGGTAGTATGGCCCCAGGCACAGAGGGTCTTGAGTTTCTTGGAGAGTCCATCTGTGAAGTTGACATGGATATTGCACCAGATGTATCCTCAGATGTGGATGTCCAATTGTCAATGCATTCAGAGGATGATGACACAGTGGCTGTTGAACTGGGTGAGGCTGTTGATCAACGCTCCACAGTTGGGAGCACTGATGTTGTTGGATCCACACAACAACCAGTCACAGGATATTGCCATAGATATAGGCAAGCAGATGTTGGACATGGCCAGTGTCAGAAGGTGTTTACCTCCTGCTGCAGGCAAATGAACAGGCACAGCTACAGCATTGTTCAGACATCCATGCACTTGCCCATTCCACAGATAGTGTGGCACACCGACTGCGTGTCATGCATGAAGAACAAAAGCACAGACATGGTGAGATTATGGCTGCATTGGCTTCTCAGAATGACAGTCTTCTAGCTGTGGCATGGTCAGTGGAAAACCTGGCCTTTATGGTACTGCAGCAGTGTCATACTACAAATAGGAATTTGAGTTCTACAACTATGCACAGCAGATTGCAACCTGTGAGAGGCAGACCACCTGTACACAGAACCACCAATGACAAGTGAGAATCCCTTTCTGTGGTCCATCCTGCACACAGCAAGCCTGCTAAGGTCCTGTCAATCACAAGGCCTTCAACTTCCAGTCATGCTTCTTCATCTCAACATGGTATCGTACCCCAATCCATCTCCTCTGTAGAGCAGCTAAGGCAGGATGTGTCTGTACATGTTCATGGCAGGGCAGACTGTGGTGTGAGACATCAGTAAGGTTGGCCAAGACTGCATTAGAGCATGTCCAACAATGTAGTAAACATAGTTGTTTCATATTATGCCAATACCACTGTACTGTGATATGTGTTTCTGAAATAAAATGTCTGCATGATGTCATACTTGATTTCTCTTTTTTCATGTTATGCTTTTGTACAGATATACAACAACCAAAGGTCCACTATGAAGGCAAAGTGAAAAATACACAACAACCAAAAAAATCACTTCAATAGTCCAAAGGAAGAACCAAACAAGTTAGCGTAGTATATTTTAATATCCGTTTTTGGATAAAACTTCTTCAGAACTCAATCCAAGAATGAAACACTTTTAAATACTCTTACCCAATTTAACTGACAATTAATTAATAAAATAAACCACCTAATTAAGCATCAAAGACCTACCAATGAAAAACTTTTAACCCTTCAATTTCCTATCTCTTACAAAACACAATGTTTATGTGTTTGTTTAAACCAGGTTGAATGTCAGCACCAAGTTTAATCTGCCATGCCACCTCTCTCTTTTCCACCTGTTTTTTAAAATCACCACCTCTTTTATCAACACAGATTTGTTCAAAAACAGCAAAACATAACTTTTATATTTTTTTAAAACAATAGAATGCTTAAACAAAGCATTATTTGTATCACACCATTTAATAGCACCTAAATGTTCTTTTATCCTATCTTATAATTGTCTTGTCTTCATACCAATAATAACAATAACATCCTGAACATAAAGCAATATAAATCACTCCCATAGATCCACAGTTGAATCTATGTGGAAAATTTATAGTGTAAGATATACGAGGCAGTAAAACATATGGATCCTAGTAAATGTATCTACAGACAGAACAACTGTTGCATTTATAGGCCCCTTTTGCTTTATTAGAATATGATGCCAGCACTTTAGTATTAATCCTTTCCAATAAATGTTTAATACTTAACTCCTTTGTGTTGACAAACGGTGGGTCATTCCCTAAAATTGTGTTTAATTCTTTGTTACTATTAATAATTTTCCAATTATTACATATGATACTTTTAATGTTAAAAGTGTCAACAAACATGTCTAAACTACATTGTGGAATATTACAATAGTTTGTTCTTGTGTCTTTCTCAGGTTTATTGACAAAACCTTTATGTAAAATGCGAGGAACAATAGTGTCCCTTTTTTCATGAATTTCTTTAGCTGCTTCTTCCAATAAACTCAAAGAATAACCTCTATAAAAAGGCTCGTAATAAAAATAATTTCTCGCTCAAAGCTGTCATCATTAATAATGTTTCGTGAAGCTTGGATATATTGGCCCCTAGGGATGTTATGTTTATTATAGCTAGGATGATTACTAAGACAATGAAGATAGCTGTTGGACTGAGTTATAGTTCATAGGTTCATAGGTAGGTACTAGGCTATCGGCCCTGGGGCCTATATAAGCCTAGCCATAAAGGTTCCCTGACTTTCGCTACCCAAGAAAATTATTTTCCTATGACCCTGTCAAGTAGTGCCACAGAAGTGATCCCAGAGTGAATTTTCTATTTCCCTTCCAGTCATCAAGATTTTTCTTAAAGAGGGCCAATGAGAAGCTTTGCTTGATATGAATGGGTAGTTTGTTCCAGAGTATGGGAAGTCTCTGGGACAGGAATCTATCTCTCCAGCATGTTCTGTTTATTGTGGTGACAAGGTTTAGGTCCTTGGACCATGTGGTTCAGAGAGATTGGGATTTCTTTAAGTGTAGCATGTCCAACAGCTTTGGGTTTGACATAGCTTTGTATGTTAGGCAGAGATCGCCTCTGTGTAGGCGATATGCAATGGAGTAGAGCTGGAGTTTTTTGAGACAGTCTGCGTATGGCATCTGTTTGAGGCAGGTAATCCTCTTAGTGAGGTATTTCTGTGGCCTTTCCAATTGTTGTAGGTGTCTTTTGAGATACATGCCAAATGGGGCATTGTACTCTATAATGGGTCTGATGAGGGATGAGTAGAGAGGAACAATGACCTCCTTTTTTCTAGAGGAGAACCATTTTATGATGAGGTGTGCCACGTAGAAGGATTTCCTGACTACTGCGGCAATGTGGTTATCAAAGGAGAGACTACTGTTCACCTGTGTCCCGAGGTCTCTTATCACACTTTCAGTGTTTAGTGAACTACCGCCTATGTGGTAGTTCATGGGTACCAAGTTTTTCTCAAAGGGGATGACAATGCACTTCTTGGCATTGAGTTTGAGGCCATGACTTTGACACCAGGCATCTGTCTATATGAGGCCCTTTTGTAGAATGTCTACAGTAAGTGATTCTATTATGACTCCCAGTTTGCAGTCATCTGCGAACTTTATTAGCCAAAGACCTTTTGTGTTCACCTGCACTTCAGAGAAGTAGATGCTGAACAGGAGAGGACCCAGGACTGAACCCTGTGGTACTCCACTTGTCACTGGTCTGAAGTCAGACTTGGAGTTGGCTACTTTTACTGTGTGGGTTCTGTCAGTGAGCCAGTTGGCCACCCATCTTGTGACATAGGGATTTATGCCCAGTTTAGTGAGTTTATCTATAATTCCACAGTGGGGGATGGTATTGAAAGCCTTGGCGAGGTCAAGATATGCTGTGTGCATTACCATGCCCTCATCTATGGCTCTAGTGACTGCTTCAAAGAAGTCAATCAGGTTTAGTAGACAGGATCTACCTTTTACAAACCCAAACTGAGTGGGGTCCAGGGTTTGGAGGTTACCTATGTCTTTGTTTATAAGCTCCAAGATGATACTTTGCATGACCTTGCAGACCAGGCTCGTCAGGCTAATGGGGTGGTAGTTTCTGGGGTCTGTGGTGGCACCCACTTTGTGGAGTGGGATAACCATTGCTGTGCGCCATTCAGTAGGAACATAGCCTGAGCTGACACTATGACTGAACATGGTACTTAGGTGGGGTGCCAGTTCATTCTGTAGTTCGTGCAGTACGCAGCCTGGGATGTTGTCTGGTCCCATGGATGCTGTGTTCTTGGCTTTGGAGAGTGCAGTCTTTACTTGTTCAACCGTGATTACAGGGGCTTTGCATTCTTATGGTATTAAGATGGGTACTTTGGAGGGTGAGAGGAGGGGTAAAGTTAGTACTGAACCTATCTGCCAGGATGTTGGCAATATCTGTTGGTTCTGTATATTTAGTGCCATTGTGCTGTAGCTCAGAGCAGATCTGAGTGTTGCCATTGAGATTCTTGACATAGCTGTAGAATGCTTTGTGGTTGTCTTTGGAATCAGTGGCAATTTTATTTTCATAACTGGTTTTGGGGGATTTTATGAGGGATCTCAGCTTCTTGCTGAAGCTAACCAGGGAGTTCCTCCAATCTTGTGATTTTACTCTTTTTTGCAACAGCTTCTTCCTTCTGTTGTAGAGTTTGTTTATGGCATGGGACCACCAGATTGGCTTCCTTTTTTTGGAGGATAGCATCTTGGTTCTGTTGGAGATGGCATGATCCATGTACTCGTGTATGTGCTTATACAGTGCATTTGTGTAAGATTCAGCAGTCATACCTCTATTTTCTGTCTGCATGGGTGTTGTGAAGTTTGCCACTTCTGTCTTAAGAAGCATGAAGTTGGTTTTGGAGCAGTTTTTGATGGTGGTTTCCTTAATGGGGGGTGGGGATGGGATATGGATGTCTAGGGTGATTAGCTTGTGGTTGGATCTGATCAGCGAGGAGTTGACTTCTGTGATGGAACACTGGTTATCCATATTGGCAATGACCAGGTCCAGGATATTGCTGCCCCTGGTGCGGGTGTGAACAAGCTGATCCAAGGCATTGGAATTTATGAATTCCAGAAAACATTGAGCGAATGAGTTGGTACATGAGTAGTTTTCCCAGTTGATGGTGGGGTAGCTGAAATCACCCATAATTAAGGTATTGGGTTGTACCTTAATATTTTCCAGTATCTTAAGAAATGAAGAGTGGGAATCCTGGGGCATGGTGGGGGATCTGTAACAAGCTACAACCTGGATTGCAGTCTTGCCCAGTGTTAGTTGCACTTGGATAATTTCAGATGCATTATGTTGAGCAACTAGCCTGGAGGTGTGGATATTCTTAATGAATATGGACATGCCTTCTCCTTTAGTGTTTCGGTCTAAGTTAGGTGGCCGAAAGGTGTGGTATGAATTATACCCTGGCAATGCAGAGGTGCTCACTGGAGCCCTGAATCAGGTCTCTGTCACTGCACAGATGTCGATGTTCTCCATTTTAAGGAGTGCCTCGAGTGAGTGCATTTTGAGGTTTAGACTTCTAGCAGTGAGTAGCATTATCCTCAGAGTTTGCTTGCTTGTACCTGTTACGGTGGTGAATTTAGCATTTGAACCTTGCCTAAAAAAGGCACTACAGGGGTGGCAAGAGCCTTAGCCAATATCTGAAATCCCAGGGGCGACAGGTGCAGGCCATCTCTGGCAAAGCATCATAGTCTGTTGACCATGTCGTCCCAGGCAGACATATACTGGATCCCCTGAGAATGCCACCAGAAGCTTAGCCAATTGTTGAAGTCAATCATGTTGTCTTTGTACTGTGGAATCATTCTCAGTGATGGCAGGATGCTACTCAGGCTAAGATCATACCTGTCTGGGCTACAAGATCCTAGAGCTCCACCATGTCTCTTTTCATGTAGTCCAGGGAGGTACATCTCAGGTCATTCACACCAACATGGACAATGACAGAGTTGTATTTGTACTTGTTGTGGAGTAACCTGAGTGCGTGCGTGCCTCACTAAAAGAATCACAGGCCTAAAGCAGATGCCCTATGCTGACCGCCTTAAAAAACTCCAGCTATACTCTGTCGCATATCGTCTACTCAGAGGTGATCTCTGCTTAACATACAAGGCCATGTCAAACCCAGAGCTGTTGGACATGCTACACTTAAAGAAATCTCAATCCCTCAGAGCTACACGCTCCAGGGATCTAAACCTTGTCATAACAATAAACAAAACATGTTGGAGGGATAGGTTCCTGACCCAGAGACTCCCCAGACTCTGGAATAGATTGCCCATACATGTCAAGCAGAGTGGCTCTTTGGACCTCTTCAAGAGGAACCTTGACGATTGGATGGGAGAAAGGAAATTCACCCCAGGGATCACGTCAGTCGCCCTGCTAGACAGGGGTCCAGGAAAGTAAATAATGTGGGAAGAAATATTCAGGGAATTGTTATGGCTAGGCTTGTATAGGCCCTAGGGCTGATAGCCTAGTACTAACTTATGAACCTATGAACCTATGAACCTATGTGGCGGATCCTGGCACCAGACAGGCAGCTGACAGTAACTTTCCCCCTTGTTTAGCCTGGTGAGTGAGACATCAGTGTGCCTGACTATAGAGTCACCTATGACTAGTGTGTTGGGTACATTGTTTTGCCTTATGGGTTAAGGTTGAGTGGCACACTGATTTTGTGGGCTATGTGTCATTTGGGTAGTGTTGGGAGGTGGTAGTTGTTTACTTTTCAGCTTGGGAGGTCTCTGTTGCTTGAGCAGATTTTTATTTAGAGCCTCTGTGAATGTGGGTTTGTGCTTTGTGTTTCTATATGTGGGTTTTGGTAGTGTGTGTTTTGAAGGACTATGTGTTGAGTGTGGTGTGGTACAAGTATTAGCCTTCTCCTCTTGACTATCTAATCCAGTCTTGGCTGGAGAGAGCTTGGCTTCCAGTTTGGTTATATAAGTGCATCTCTCACAGGTTGTTGTGTTGGGTGGTAGGAGGAGAGGGTTGTCAGTGTACATGAGGCAATTGCTACATTGCCCCAAGATGCCCAGATTCATCAGGTGGACAGGAAAAAACACTGGGAGCTGACCCATGGACATGCCTGGATAAGTGCTTATTAATTTAAGTACTAAGAACTGTTTTCCTCTTGGCAAGTGAAAGTCAAGTGCTGTAGTAATTTGTAGTTTATTTGATGATTATGAAGAAGTTTTATATGAAAGCAAATATTAAAATATACTATGCTAGCTTCTTTGGTTCTTCCTTTGCACTCTTTGCACTATTAAAGTGATTTTCTTGGTTGTTGTACAAATATGTAAGTGTAGAACTGAAGTGTGTCCTTTATTGTTTAATATACAGTGAAAAAACAGACTGAGTGTGTATACATACTTGTGTCAGTTAGGCCCCAAGCTGATGTTTTTGTTTTTGACACATTTGCATATGTTCATTTTGGAATATGCATGCTCATGTTGTCTGTGATGGTCAGTATGAACGTCTGCTGGGTACTTGCCATTAGATGCAATGTGTGTTGTTATTGTGGGGCAACACCTGAACATCAATGTTCAGTATGTGTACTTCTGTGCATGTGGCTTATCATGACTCAAATGTCTGGGTAGATACTACATGTATCTGTGCTGCCTTCTCAGGTTTGTATGGCTATGCACCCCTGGATGCATTCAGACATGTGAACCTAGCTTTCAATGCACTAAACACATGCTCTATGGTGTTTCTGATTGTTGTGTGTGTGCTCTATTGTAGGCCTCCTGTGCAGGGTACAGGATCATTAGCCATGGCTTAAGAGAATAAGTACAGTCACCTGTTGTGAGGAGTAAAAACACTTCTATTCAGACTGGATATTTTTGAAAAGGGATCCTTAACTTGCATCCTAGCTGTGTTCCTGTACTTACCCAGAAGCAATCCCTCTGTAATTTCACCTTGCTTGAATGCAGCTTTGAGTCCACTTTTTCTCCAAATGGCAGCATCATAGACACTTCCAGGGTGTGTTGCCATGTTGTTTCTTTTGATGCCATCTGTTGCACACACAACTTGGCAGTTGATGAATAGCCAGCCCTTTCTATTTATGTATTGGTCTTCTTCTGGATGTACTGCTGTCTTGATAGGCTTGTGTGTGCAATCTATTGAGCCAAGTACATGGGGAAGTTTGTGATGTTGTAGAACTGGTGCATTACATAACATTATGTTATATTATGATAGCTGATGGCTAAGGACCCTTGCTTCAAAAGAGCATTTCCTTTCCACCCAGTGCATCATTGCATTTTACTTTCTCAGTCCCTTTCTACTTCATACTTTGCAACACCCTTTCTGCTCGTTAATATTTATTCTTTACAATAAAGTTATAAACTTTATAAGAATCTCTGTACTTGCTGCTACCCACTCCTTTCCATTATATATCACCCTCTTTTTTGACACTTTTACCTCCCTAAACCAAGAACAAACAGCATTCACCTGGCAGTGCTAACCAACTCTCGAATTCAGGCAGCAAATTCAAAACAGTGTAACCAAGAATGACTCCTGTGGCTCAAGAGGCAGATGAAAAAAATGGATGAAAAATACTGATATAAAACTTTTAATATCATCAAATTTGTAATAAAAAATTATACTGGATAAGCTCTGTCATCCTCCATACAATAGGACTTCCTTTGACCTATTTGTTCTCCCTGTTATAACATTTCCTTATATTTGTTTACCAGGAAAGTCTGACTTGGAACAAAGCCAATTTTCTGCAGAGGCCAGGGAGAAATTTGTAACATGGGAGGGAACTGAAGCACCCAGAGGAAACCCACATGAGCACAGGGAGGACATACAAAATCCACACAGAAGGCATCCCAGCTGAGAATCGAAACAGAGAACCTCTTGCTGTGAGGTGACAATGCAAACTGCTGTACCACTGCACCATCTGTTGTGCATTACTCACTCCTAAACACACACTAATTGTTGTAGCTCTCCCCCTATTACAGTATGTACAAATGTTAACAATGACCAGCACCAACTTGGCATTGCTAAATAACCTGCTGCTTCTCATTTCAGCCATTTCCTTCCTTATTTACGATATCTACTTCCATTACTTTAATGATATGCATAAATTGTTCATCTTCTGCTTTAATATTCCCAGTCAAGATGACCACCTGATGGATCAGAGATATACATCTAGGCACATCTCTAAACAGAAGAACTTATGTACTAACCTTAAAACTACTAAACACTCATGGCCACTTTCCTCAGTTAAAGTATCACAAAAAAAAAGTCATAGTCATAACAACTTTCTTTCTAATTCTACTTGTTGGGAATATTCACCCTGATCATGGGCCAGCAGATGCAACTCCTTCCTACCCTTCATCACATAAAAGTCTTTCCAGTGGTCACATGAGCATTGGTAGCATATAAAACAAATGGCCACAGCTAGATGTCTGGTCTAAAACTTATAATTTGAAAGTTACAGAAATCTCCTGGATGAAAGACATATCCATTATTCCCAGCCATTTTTCTGGTAAGTACACAGTGTTTAAAGATAATGGACCAGGGACAAGACAAGGGAGTGGTTTTCTTCTACTAAGCTAAACTAACCGTAACATTAATTTGTGGTAGCAAGTCAGCATTCTCTGAACATTAAAACCAGCCATCTTACATTAAGAGGGCCCCCTGCAACCTTGTAGCAGAAGAGGGTAGCAAAGGACCCATCTGAGTTGGAGATTGTTGGAGTAAGGCTCAGTATTGAGCATTTTCATTGACCAGCTTGTTTGAAAATTGCTTAACTTAGTTTTTATTTTGATAGCACTTTTACACGGGCCAGTACTCAGTTTACAGGAGCTGCTCTAGGACTGGTGTGCTCTCCCTGATTTCTGAAATGAATCCAAATTAAATCCAAGGCATCTTTTGAAATCTACAGAAAAAAAGTGTTTTTATTCACTGTACTGCACTTTAAAACTGTGTATTATTGAATTGCTGCCTACGTTTAACTGCTTTTTAGCCATTTTAACTTTTTAACTGTTTTGCTGTTTCACTGTTTCAACTGCTTACTGTTTGACACTGTTTTCCTGCAATTTGTATTTTCTAGTACTTGTGTATTTTATAGCATAGGCTAGATTCAGATTAGCTGAATCTAGATGGTTTGGCATTATCTGAGCACTAAAACCAGCCATCTTACATTAAGAGGGCCCCCTGCACCCTTGGGGTGGAAGAGTGTAGCGAAGGATGCACCTGAGTTGAAAATTCTTGGAATAAGGCTCAGTATTGAGCATTTCCATTGGCCAGCTTGTTTGAAAATTGCTTAACGTTTAGGCAGCACATTTGTAACTGTTCTCATTAAAGTAAGCACATTTACACCTAGTATTATGGATGGCAGTGGTGGCTGGTGACTTCAAATTAAAGGGGGGCTGCAGGAGACAGCTGAATGGGTGGGGCCAATGGGAAGGGGTATGACCAACTAGAAAGGGGTGGAGCTATGCTCAAAACCACAACTGAAACTTTAATTAAATACACTGCCCTGGGTGCCAAACCATCATTACGAGAGTCCAATCAAGACAAAATGAAGTGTAGAAGAAAAAATATTTCAATGCATTGGCTACATGACAACTTAATATCTAGATGGAAACACAAAGGTTTTGAGACATGAAAAACAAATTACTTTTTAAATACATTACTGGAATGCCAGTCAAAATCAAGTATAAAAAAAGCAAGCATCCCTCAACTTAAACCACTTCTCCTTGCACTGCAGTTCTAATTATAATTTTGTATTCAGCTTTATAAAATTACCAAGTAACCTGCTGAAAGTAGCAATCTCTGTGATAACCCCCACTTGTAAAAAATATTTCTTATCCAAAAAAGACCTGCTGCCTAACAACAACTATCTACTTGTTTACTGGGGAAGACATGATCAAAGTAAAAAATGAACAGCAAACAAGAAACAAGCTCAAGATAAATTGCTTAAAGGATTACTGCACAACTTATGGACCACACATGATAGACTGGTATTCTGTTTAGTTTATAGGTAATGCCTGCAAAGATGACTGCAAGTCTCCAACAAATGTAATGAGCTTCTGAAAATACTGCAATCCTATCCTTTATTACAAATAGTGTCATATGCATTTCAATACCTAAGGCTTATATGTTATCTAGTTATGTAAATATTCTCTGCATGGCAACAACGAAAAGGCTTTCAATGTTGATAATTCTTTAACAGTATGCTTATTAAAGTTTACTTGCATCTTACAATCTCCGACAAGCTTATCTGTTGGTCAGTAAAGCATTGCTACTTAAACACAGAGCAACAGGGCACTGCGACATTATGCATTTTCTGAATAATAAGAAGCATAAATCGACATTATAAAAATATGACAGAAAACCAGAACATTCTGCAAAATCAAGGACAGATGAAAAGCCATGGTCGTACTTGTGGTCTAACGTGGATGGGGGAATACTCATAGGTTCATAGGTTCATAGGTTCATACTAGGTTGTCTGCCCAAGAGCATTTATAAGCCTAGCCCATAGTTGTGTGGCTTTCGCCACCCCTTTAGTTTGAAGAAAACTATGCCTTATTATTTTGTTGTGCCTCTGTCAAGCAGTGACACTGAAGTAATCCCTGGGGTATATCTGCGATCTCCCATCCATTGGTCAAGATTCCTCTTGAACAAGGCCAGCGAGGTGCTCTGCCTCACATGTACCGGGATTTTGTTCCACAGCATAGGGAGTATCTGGGTGATGAATCTGTCCCTCCAGCACGTTCTATTAATAACCATGTCAAGGTTTAAGTCTCCCGCCCTTGTGGTTCTGAGGGATCTAGATTTTTTGAGGTGAAGCATATTCATCAAATCTTGGTTTGACATGGCCTTATATGTCAGGCACAGGTCACCTCTGAGCAAGCGGTATGCGACTGAATAGAGCTGGAGTTCTTTCAGTCTGGCAGCATAAGACATATTTTTGAGACCCTTTATCCTTTTGGTGAGGAACTTTTGGGGCCTTTCCAGCTGCTGCAGGTGTCGGGTCAGATACATTCCGAATGGGGCATTGTACTCAATCATAGGTCTAATGAGTGATGAGTACAGGGGGACGATGACCTCCCTAGATCTAGATGTGAATCCTTTCATGATCAGGTGGGCAATGTAGAAGGTTTTCCTAACTACTTTGGCAACATGAGTGCCAAACGAAAGGTTACTGTCAACCTGGGTAACCAGATCCCTGATGACTTCTTCTGTGCTCAGTGGATTGCCACCTATATGGTAGCTAGGGGTAACCTTGTTTTTCCCGAAGGGTATTACTATGCATTTCTTGGCGTTTAACTTTAGGCCATGGCTCTGGCACCAGTTATCCATTTCTGTGAGGCCCTTCTGAAGGATATCTGTGTCAGATGTGTTTTCGACTATGGCGCCCAGTTTGTAGTTATCTGCAAACTTTGTCAGCCATAACCCTCCTGTGTTTGCTTGTACTTCAGAAAAGTAGATGCCGAACAAGAGTGGTCCCAGGACTGAGCCCTGGGGGACACCACTTGTGACAGGCTTTGAGTCTGACATGGTGCCAGCAACTCTGACCCTGTGGGTTCTGTCACTTAGCCAGTTTGCAACCCATCTTGTGATGTATGGGTTTACATTTAAGCCGATGAGTTTTTCGATGATACCTGAGTGGGGTATTGTGTCGAAGGCCTTTGCCAGGTCGAGGTAGGCTGTATAGACTGCTTTGCCCTCATCAATGGCCTTGGTGACTGTTTTGAAAAAGTCAACCAAGTTTAAGAGGCATGATCTGCCTTTGACAAAGCCAAACTGGGATGGATCCAAAGTCTGCAAGTTCCCTATGTCTTTATTTATGAGTTTCATTATGATCCTCTCCACGGCTTTGCAGATAAGGCTTGTCAAGCTAATGGGATGGTAATTTCCAGGGTCGGTGGAGGCACCGCCCTTATGAAGTGGGACCACAGTCGCCGTGTGCCACTCCTTGGGTACGTATCCTGAGGTGAGGCTAAGATTAAACAGCTGTCCTAACTGTGGGTTTAATTCCTCATTGAGTTCATGGAGCACACAGCCGGGGACACCATCCGGTCCCATGGATGCTGTGTTTTTTGCCTTGGAGAGAGCAGTTCTCACCTGGGCGTTGGGAGATGTTTGGGAGGCTACAATCCTCTGGTATAGATATCTCTCCTTTTGGGGGGGAGGGGGGGGAGAAGTTTTCACTGAACCTGTCAGCCAGTATGTTGGCAATGTGTGTAGGTTCAGTAATCTTCACATCATTTTGAACTAATTCCGAGCATATCTGGGAGTTTCCTCCTAGGTTTCTAACATAGCTAAAGAAGGCCTTATGATTGTCTTTTGAGTCCTTGGTGATTTTTCTCTCAAAATTTGCCTTGGATGATTTTATGAGAGCTCTTAGTTTTTTACTTATAATGATCAAAGGTGTCTTACCTTTCAAGGATTTTGCTCTATCTTGTAGTAGCTTCCTCCTTTTGTTGTAGAGCCTGTTTATGGCTGGGGTCCACCAGACTGGACGCTTGCCTTTGGTACAAAGAGTCTTAGTTTTGTTTGGGATTGCCTGATCCATGCAGTCCTGTAGGTGCTGGTAGAAGGCATTTGTAAGTGATTCAGCGGTTTGAGTAATGTTTACCACTGGCTCAGGGGCCTTAAAGGAGGCCACACTAGTTTTTAGAAGTGTGAAGTCGGCTTTTGAGAAGTTTTTCACTGTGTTTTTTTTTTATTTCAGGTGGGGGTGGGATGAGGACCTCCAGCGAGATTAGTTTATGATCTGATCTCACCAGTGAGGGGTATACTTCTGGTGTTGAACATTTTGATCCCATGTTCGTGATGATGAGATCAAGTATGTTTTCTCCTCTTGTGGGGATGGTGACTAGTTGTTCCATGGCATTTGAGTTTATGAACTCCAGGAACCTTTGGGCTAGAGTGTTTGGGCTTGAATAGTGTTCCCAGTCTATATTAGGGTAGTTGAAATCACCTAGTATGATGGTATTTGGAGATACATTTATCCCCTCCAGTGTTTTCAGGAAGGCCATGTGAGGTTCCTGAGTTTGAGAGGGTGGCCTGTAACATGCTACAAATTGCAGAGCAGTCTTGCCTATGGTTAATTGCACCTGGATAGTCTCTGATGCATCGTGCGTTGCCACCAACCTTGAGGTGTGTGTGTCCTTTATGAATATGGACACCCCCCTCCTTTCTTGGTGTTGTCCGGATTTTGGGGCCGGAACACATGATATGAGGTGAAACCTGATAGTGCTGGGGTGCTCTCAGGAGCCTTGAACCAGGTTTCTGTCACAGCACAAACATCGATGTTTTCCATACTGAGAAGGGCCTCGAGTGCGTGCATCTTGAGATTGAGACTTCTGGCATTGAGCAGCATTACCCTTAGTTTTTTTCCTTTTTTGTGTTCTAGGGTGGTAGGTTTAGAATTTGAGCTTTGCCTAAAAAAGGCACTATGGGGGTGGCAAGAGCCTTTGCAAATATCCAGAAGCCCAGGGGTGACAGGTGCAAGCCATCCCTTGCGAAGCAGCGTGGCTTGTCCAGCATGTCATCCCAGGCAGACAGACATTGGATCCCCTTTGAATGACACCAAAATTTAAGCCAATTATTAAAGCTGATCATCTTATCACTGTATTGTGGCATCATTCTAGGTGAAGGTAGGATACTGCTCAAGGTCAGGGTCATACCTGCCTGGGCTACATAATCAGAGAGCTCCTCTAAGTCTCTTTTCATGTAGTCCAAGGAGGTACGTCTCAGGTCGTTCACACCAGCGTGGACAATGACAGAGTCGTACTTGTACCTGCTGTTGAGACACCTGAGTGCTTGCGTTATGTGGCGGATTCTAGCACCCGACAGGCAGCTTACTGTGACCTTCTCCTTACTCAATCTGGTGAGCGGGACGTCAGTGTGTCTGCCTATGGAGTCACCAATGACGAGTGTGTCTGGCATTGTGTTTGGCCTTAAGGGCTGTGACTGTTTAGCACACTGACTATGTGGTCTATGTGTTGAATGTGTTGTGTCCTGAGGTGGCAGATGTTTGGGTGTCTGCTTTGGTGGCCTCTGCTGTTTTGGTAGATTTTTGATCAGAGCCTCCGAGTACGTCTTTGCGTATTTATGTGTATGATTTGAAGTATTGATAGTACTATGTGAGACTGGGTTTGTGGTGTGTGAGGTTACCTTCTCCTCCTGTCTGGTCTTGCCAGTCATGTGTTGAGAGAGCTCAGCCTTCAGTTTGGCTATATAGTTGCATCTCTCGCATGTATTTGTGTTTTGTGGAAGAAGGAGAGGGTTGTCCGTGTACATGAGGCAATTGTAACATTGCCTCAATATTCCCAGATTCACCAGCTGAGCAGGAGAGGACACTAGCAACTGATCCCTCGACATGCTAGAAGGAATAGACAAGGATTTTGAAAAGACTCCGGGGGATGTGGGTGATCGAAAAGGGATTTTTGCTAGTGGGGTACTATGTATAATAAAAGTGCTATATCAAGGTAAAAAAATACTTTAGGAGCAAGAGCTAGTCTTTACAGATAAAGAATAGTCTACTTAAGAATCAAGTAGAGCTGAACTTTCCAGATATAGAATACGCTGGTTTGATCAGCAGTACAGTTCAAGGAAGGCTGTTTTAAGGGAAAATTTGAAGAGTGGAATTTAGGCAGCCCGAATAGTTTAACCTTGATTAACCGCCGCTGCTCTTGTGTGCTCCTGTAGCAACTCCACGCTAAAGCCCGCCAAAGCGTGCTTTATAGCAGGGGGCTGGAAAAGACAGGAAATGACCCAAAATGGCCAATAAACTACAAGTTACTGCTTTAAACCACTCCTCTGAGGACAAACAGGCAGCTCAGTACTCCCCACCCTCACTGGTGAGTAAAGAAACTTCCCCTTGACCAAACAAGGAAAATGGAGAAACACAGGAACCAAGACAAAGCCCAGGGATCAGCAAAATCTGATCACTGGAACAAACTATTAGGAAAGTATGGAAAACAAGAGTATTTTCTTTTTGTTTTTTTCAAGTTTTTTTTTCAGATAGGCAGAAAATACAATAAATGCTGTGTTTTTCGACTAATTGCTATCAAAAGCTAGTACACTTGAGTGTATTAGCCTGTTGCACACTTAACTGCATAACTGCTCCTTGCCTTGGTTGGACACATCCAGAGCCACTACAATGGGGAGTGTGGTGCAAAAAGTATGTCACAATTTGAAATGTCTCTGGCTGACGGTAATGGCTCTGATACTCATACCTCTCAACCTTAGAGCAAGAAATCTGGATAAAGCCATACACAGAAGTGGGACACAGGACCAAAAATAAGGACATTTTTTTTAAATATTGCTCTTATAAACTTAGAAAGATAATAGAATAGTAGTAGGTCTTGCATTAGTATGAATTTTTTGAAGGGTATGAAATCTGAAACTCAACTTTCTGCCATTATTTTCTAACTTCAATCTTTAATGATTTGCCACTAATTTGCAAGAAAACCACAATTTTATGAAAAACAGACCAATGATGTGATGCAAAAATTTAAAACTGCCACACAGTACAGCTGGGATCTTGTCAAAGAAGGGACACCTTTTTAATATTAGTACTGTTAACTTGAGCAGCTGACAAAATAAGAGCATCTACATGCATTTCTGAAATAAAAGCAAACTATAACTCTGATCATTACAGTTATTTATAATTGTAAACCCTCCACGTTTTCTTCCAAAATTACCATTTTGAGGAGAGATTATTAGGGGGAGAGCAACATTTTGAGCCAAAATTGGGGACGGTTGAGGTTTGGATATTCCTAATTCTATAAAGCGATTTATTTGCACATACCGCTCAACTTCTTAATGCAGGATATCTGGACAAGGCCAATTATATTGGGGGAACATACAAACAGTACTGAAAATTGCTCTTGTATAAACTTTAGACAGCTGATAGAATAAAAGGTCTTGCTTTAGGATGCATTTTTCTGAAGGTTATGACGTCTGAAACTCAATGTCTGCCATTATTTAGTGACTTCATTCCTAAATGATTTGCCAGAAAACCACAAATTTTATGAGGAACAAACCAAAAATAAGAAGCAAAAATCTATTCATTCTGCAAAAATCTGGACAGTTGAGAGGTATAATTCAGCCGGGGCTGTCTGAGTTTGCTGCCCTTCCCCCCTTACAAACTCATGGTCGAATGGAGCCTCCCCCCTGCAGCCATTCCAATGTCCCATTCCTTGGTTATTTCACCCCATTTACCATAAACACTGTAATGTGCATACTGCTTTACTTCTGCAATGATTTGGATTTCATTTGAAAGTTTTATTTTGCATTTTACAGTACAAACCCTAATAGATATCTGCTAAACAAAGCAATGCAGTCTCACAATGAAAATAGACTTAGCATTAAAACTTCTTTGATCTGGAAACTCACATTCATTGAAACAGCATTGAAACCCACATTCAAAGAAAATACATTTTGCCAGTGGCAGACAAAAATTAACTTTGGGCTGTTTTCAAATCATAGGCCCCTTGAACACGAAACATACACATGCTCTTTGATACACCTTCCTGACCTTGTACAATACAATACAGTTGTTAGATGGCATTTTAAATGTATTGTTTTGAACATTTTTCCAGTAAACAATGAAACAAAATGCATGCACCAATAATGATAAAACTGCCCAATTCAGAACATTTCCATCATAAAAGTCTACTCAAACTTCTACAGTCCACCATTATCAGTAAATATGCACAATCTCTGAAGAAGTAAAAGCCATCTAAATAATTCCACATTAAAGAAATCTGTAACTAATGAAGAGGTTGCTGCTAGCAAACAACTTTATATGTCATTGTTTCATCTACAAATAAAGTGCCTGTTGCCCTTGAGGATTAAATTGCCTATGTTGCATTAAAAAATGATAAGCTAGCTATATCACAATAATGGCAAACTGATAACAGGTTCATAGTTACTAGGTATCTTCGCCAAAAAGGTCTGCAGCATCCACTCCCTTTACATGGCAGTACAGTATCAGCAATGCATCCAAATACTGTGGGAGTAGAACCCACACCCTTCTGCATCAAAACCAAGTACACTACCTGTTGTACTATTAACAATGCAAGCAGACTCTGTATAAGCAGCACTAAACTTTTGTTCCCCTGCAGCTCTCAGCTCCTTGTAAAATCTACAAAAGCCCAAAAATCAGGGACACATTTTAAACATTGCTTGTATAATGTTGGAAAGTTGCTAGAACAAAATACCGTGTTACCACCATACATTTCACTGCCAAGTCTTGAACCCAGGGGACCCTGTGCAAAACAGTCAGAGCAACTTACCACTATGCCAAATCAGCTGTTTTGTGAAAGTGAAGAAGACTAAAACTTAAATGGCTACCATTTAGTGAATTCAGTTCTCATCATAGCTGTCAACCTTAGCACAAAAAACCTGGACAAAGTCAATAATGGGGGAATACAGTCACAAAAATAGGGACAAATTTCAAATATCCATGTTATAAACTTAGACAATTGCTGGAATAAAAAGTTTTGTGTTACCATGTACTTTCTGAAGAATATAAAGTCTGAAATTCAAATGCCTGTTATTTTTATTTAACATTTGTTAACCAGGAAAGTCTGACTTGGAACAAAAGCCAATCTTCAGCAGAACAGGGACAAACCCATGTCTTTGTAAGATGGGAGGACATGCAGAAGGCACCACAGCCAAGAATCAAACCAGAGAACCTGCAGCTGCTAGGCAACGATGCTACCAGTGCACCACTGCACTACTGACTTTTCAACTTAAAACAAACATACAGAAACCACAGATTTTATGAGGAACAGAACAAATATGAGGCAAAAATCTGCAAACTTTTTTACAAATGGTGGTGGGTAGTGAATTCAGGCCCTTGCCACCTACACCCAAGGTACAGAGCTCAAGCCTGAGTATTCTCTACCCACCACCAGTATATAGCAACTGGGGCATTTTACACACACAGTGAAGGATTTTAAGATGTCAGAAGAAGTCCAAATGAAAGTAACTAACTTGGTGAATGTGATGGAAGATTATTGAAATGAAAGAAGACTAATTCCTATTATTTTCATTAGGGGAAAGAAGAGAAAGAGGAGGTATAATATGGGTTTGCAGAATAAGCAGTAGGCAGGCTTAAGAGCTACAGTTCAAGAGGCGGGCTACTTGGTGTAGAGGCCGCATGGAGATAGTCTGATGGCACTTTCATCATTTGCATGAATACTATAAACTAATCTTTGAGACCAGTAATGTTGAACAGTGTAGCGGTAGTAATTTAGAGGTTGCTAAACTTTGAGGAATGGAGTATTTTCTTACTCTCAGCATTCAGCAATCTCACAGCTTATAAATTTAACATAGCAGAATATGGAGGTGTATATTTATGACAGCTTTGTTTTTTATGGGGTTCACTATTGATTTGGGGGTATTATTGAGCGCAGTGTTTTTACCTTCGATCTCCTGATGTGAATGCTGTTATAGGCCAAAGCATAACTGGCAGTTAGAAGTGAAACATTTTAGAGAAAATGTGAGGAAGCCTTTTTATTGGCAGGGTTTTATGGCCTTAATGAGTTGGTAGTGCAGTGTGAGTTATTAATCAGGTTTAAAACAATGTGTAGAATATGTGGGATGGAATACATGAATAGAGTGAGAGAGAAAGAGATGTTTAGTTGTTGGCTCATGGACATGAGCAAAATGTTAGACCATCATCCATTTTGATTAAAAGGTAATTTGCCTGTACATAATTGTGTATAAAACTTGCATCTTAGCTCCATGCTACACTCTACTAATTCTGAGCTACCATTTCTGAACAAAGTTTACTAATTAACACTTTCATATAGGTTCATAGATTAGTACTAAGCTAACTGCCCTTGTGAGCCATTTTAAGATTAGCCAGTTATCCCTTGTGAGACTCAAACCCTGCACCTTGTGTTTGTAAGGCAAACACCTTATGAGCAAAATGTTAGACCATCATCCATTTTGATTAAAAGGTAATTTGCCTGTACATAATTGTGTATAAAACTTGCATCTTAGCTCCATGCTACACTCTACTAATTCTGAGCTACCATTTCTGAACCAAGTTTACTAATTAACACTCTTTCATATAGGTTCATAGATTAGTACTAAGCTAACTGCCTTGTGAGCCATTTTAAGATTAGCCAGTTATCCCTTGTGAGACTCAAACCCTGCACTTTGTGTTTGTAAGGCAAACACCTTAACCATTAGGCCACCCTCCCACCCCTTTCGCCCTCTTTCACCACGTCAGATTCTTTGCCATTGGTGTTATGTGTTATTTCTCTGTCAGTATCATGGTTTGAATGGGCTGTAATTGTTCTTGTGTAGGTTTCTGGAATTAGACAACACAAAGAGAACCCCAAAGGCCTGCATACTGATGCCCTAGGATGCAGTATCTTTAAGAATGATGAAAATTTTGGGGACATGTTGTATGAGTGCAGCTTTTCAAATGAACATCGATATTGAAAGATATGCATGGTTAATAACCAAAACCTGTGGTTTCAGTTTCTGCTTTATATTTAGTAATGCTGTTTGTTACCATGCATAATTTTTGACATGTAGAAACTTTGTTTCCTTGTCTAGCAGTGTTTTTAAATAATACCACACACACACACACACACACACACACACACACACACACACACACACACACACACACACACACACACACACACACACACACACACACACAAACACGCACACACACACCTCTTCTCCATAGCCTGCAGTCCTTACGTGAATAATCCACAGCAGCAGAATCAACGGCTAGTTTTCTTCTCCTTAGCCTGCAAACTAACGGCTTCACACATGTTAATCCAGTTGCAGCAGCTGGTTTCCTTAGCCTGCCCGTGCAAACTAATGGCTGGTTGGCTCCGAGAGTAGGCTGGGGTTTCCTGGCTCTGCGAGAGTAGGCTGCAGGCTCCAGCCTGCGGGCGATGCAGTCCGGTGTCCTTCCATTCTGTGCGGCCATCACCGCACAGACTTCTAGGGCTGCAGGGTAGAAATGCCATTCTCCCCTATCCGGGCTGCTTAGCACAGCAGTCTGTAGTTCTGTGAGTACCAGGAACTACAAGCGTGCGTGCGTGGAGTTCCGGGACTCGCACTTTTTTTTTTTTTTTTTAATTCTGTATTTCATTTTTTATTTCTTTATTCTTTTCTTCTACTGGTTTGGAGGCTGCAGTCCTGCAGTCCTATAGCATGAGCCGCCCCTGATGGATGGTCAATTCTCCTCCATTTCTCCTGCTAGCCTGATTGATATGGGTATCCTGAGGCAGTGTAGCAATTGCCTCATGTACACTGACAACCCACTACTTCTAAACCACTCAAGTTCAATTTGTGAGAGATGCATATGCACTAAGAATTTGGAATCCTTGCTCTCTAGTTCACAGAACAGTGACACTGGACATGTTGTCAGCCCATATACTACACCTCCTGCACAAACTACGCTCTCAACACATAAACCATAATACGTGGAGGTACTCACCAGAAATTTACCTAAACACCAGAGACCACTGAAAGACAAACATGCTACACCTAATAGAAGTACCTACAGTACTCAATACATATAAAGCCACAAGACAAGTGTCTCACCTAACCACCCCCTAAAGGAAAGCACATCTAAACCAAATGTTTTTGTCATAGGCAACTCTATAGTGAGACACACAGATGTCCCACTCACAAGGCTGGACAAAGACAAGGTTACGGTCAGCTATCTGTTGGGTGCCAGGATCCACCTGATCACACATGTACTGAAGTCTCTCCACAGCAAGTACCATTATGACTTCATCATAATTCATGTTGGCATGAACGACTTGAGATGTATCTCACTGAACTATATAAAGAGGGACATGACTGAGCTCTCTGAATATGAGTCTCAGGCAGGTATGTTCGTAGCCTTGAGCAGCATACTACCTTCACCTAAGATGATACCACAATATAAACAAAAAATGATTGACTTCAACAGTTGGCTTAGTTTCTTGTGTAATTCTAAGGAGATCCAGTACCTGTCAACTTAGGATGACATGGTAGATAGACCACGCTGCTTTGCCAGAGATGGTCTTCATCTGTCACTTCTGGGATTTCAGTTACTGGTTAAGGGTCTTGCCTCCCCCACAGTGCCTTTTTTAGGCAATGTCACAACAACAGAATTCCCGATCTGAAAATATCTTCAAAAAGTAACCTCAAGGTTATGCTGTTAAACGCTAGGAGTTTAAACCTAAAACTGCACTCACTGGAAGCAGCCCTCAGCTTAGAAGATGTTGACATCTGTGCAGTCATAGAGACTTTGTTTAAGACTGTGGAAAGCACCCCAGCCATACTGGGTAAAATGCCTTCTACACATTCAGACCACAAACTGAAAGTGTGAGAATTATGGGAGTTGGAGTATCAATATTTATCAAAGATAACTACACCTCTAGATTGGTTAAACAAAATGATTCTTTTGAACTAACCCAGGTCCAACTGACTGTAGGTAAGACCCCTCTCCAAGTTATTGCCAGTTATAGATCTCCCTGCGTGAACCATGATACCCATGCTGCATACTTGGATCTACTTGAATCGCTCAAGATGCAGCCAAACACCCTAGGTTTAGGTGACTTTAACTACCCATCCATAGATTGGGTAAATTATACATGTACTAACACACTTGCCCAAAGGCTGCTGGACTTCATCAACTCCATTGCCCTGGATCAGTTGGTTGACAACCCCACAAGGGGCCGAAACATTCTAGAGCCTGTGCTCACTAACATGGGTGATCATTGCACCACCCCATGTGTGCAGCCCTCTCTAGTGAGGTTTAATCATAAATCAGTCTCATTAGAAATAACAGTAACATCTGACCCCCCCCCCCATTAGTAGCAACTAGACTAAAAAACTTCTCCAAAGCAAATTACAACCTAATATGTGATGGCATTAATAGCTTTATAGGCCCTTCCCTCACTGATGGCATGAACACCTATACTGGGATTTACACCAATGCCTTGTATAAGCATCTGTACAAATGTATTGAATCAGCCATATCTGTAAGGACGTAAACAAGATCCTCAGGAAATAACAAGCCTGCCTGGTGGACATCTGCCATTAACAAGTTATACAATAAAAGAAAGAAATTGCTGTCTAAGAGCAGGAAGGAACAGTCTCTGAATTGAAAGCATTCCCTCTTCCACTTAAACAAGCAAATAAGACACCTCAAAGGCATTCTAAAGCTAACTATGAATCCATATTAGACTCTTTTGCTAAGGATAGCCATAAGGTCTTCTTTAGCTACGTCAGAAACCTTAAAGGAAAAACCCAGATCTGCGCAGAACTGGTTGTTAATGGCACCACATATACTGAACCCTCAGAAATAACCAACCTGCTAGCTGACATGTTCAGTGAAAACTTATCGCCCCTGTCCCTGCCATATATCCTCAAACATCCCTACTATCTGCCCTCCACTTAGTATCTCCAATGAACAGGTCATAAACGCTCTCTCCAAAGCCAAAACACAGCCTCTATGGGACCTGATAATATCCCAGGTTGCATTCTACATGGATTAAAACAGGAACTAGCTGCACCACTGGGTACTCTTTTTAATATCAGTCTAAGCACTGGTTTTGTACCAGCTGAATGGAAAATAGAACTATCATCTGGTTACATAAAGCAGGCACCTCCACAGACCCTGGGAACTATAGACCTATAAGCCTGACCAGCCTAACTAATCTGCAAGGCTATGGAAAGAATAATAACCTTGGAAAGGTTATTAATAATATCCTTGGAAAATAGAAAGAATAATATCCTTAACAACAAACACAGTAATGTGACCAACACAGAGTGAAAGTTGCGGATTCCAAGTCAGACTGTCGACCAGTCATGAATGGAGTCCCACAGGGCTCAGACCTGGGGCCTCTCCTATTTGGCATCTACTTCTCAGAAGTCCAGGCCAACACAGAATGACTTTGGCTGACCAAGTTTGCTGATGGACTGCAAGCTAGGAGTCATTATCAACTCCCCAAGTGATGCAGACATCCTACAAAAGGGCATCTCTGAGACCAATGACTGGTGTCAGAACCATGGCCTGCAGCTCAATGCTAAACTTTGGAAAAAAATCAGTTCTGATGAATTACCACATTGATGGGAGCCCACTGAATGCTGAAGGGGCCATAAGAGATCTGGGCACCCAGGTCGACAGCCACCTCACCTTCGTCCACCACATTGCCACTGTTGTCAGAAAGTCCTTCTAAGTGGCAGATCTTAAAATGAAAGGTTTTGCATCCAGGAAGAAAGAGGTCATCATCCCTCTCTACTCATCCTTCATTAGACCAATCACCAAATATAATGCCCCATTTGGCATGTACCTGACCAGACACCTACAACAGCTGGAGAGGCCACAAAAGTACCTCAGAAAAAGGATCCTAGGCCTTAAACATATGCCCTACATGGACAGACTCAAGAAACTTCAGCTGTTCTCAGTCTCTTATCATCTACTTAGAGGTGATCTCTGCTTGACTTACAAAGCCATGTCCGACCCAGCCCTACTTGAAATGCTACACCTAAAGAAATCCCAATCCCCCCACACCACACTCTCCAGAGATCACAACCTCATTACCACAATTAACAGAACATGCTGGAGGGACAGGTTCATCTCCCAAAGACTGCCCATACTCTGGAATAAGCTTCCCATTCATGTTAAGCAGAGCAGAGAGAAATTTTGACGAGTGGATGGGTAACAGAAAGCTAACTCCTGGGATCATTCCAGTTGCCCTGTTGGATAGGGGCACTGTGAACTAACATTGGGTGGCATGGTGGTTGGGCAATTTGTTTGGGCTAGTCTTGTAAAGGCTCCAGGGCCATTAGCCTAGTGCACACCTATGAACCCATGGACAAAGATATAGGAGACCTCCAAATGCTCAACCCATCCCAGTTTAGTTTCGTTAAAGGGAGATCCTGCGTCTTGAACTTGGTGGACTTCTTTGAGACAGTCACCAAAGCCCTGGACAAAGGCACATCCATGCATACAGCCTACCTGGACCTGTCCAAGGCCTTTAACACTATTCCCCACTTAGGGATCATTGATAAAGTTATTTAGCTAGAAATCAGCCCATATATTATCAGGTGAGTTGCAAAGTAGTTCGATAAAATACACACAGTCAAAATAGGTGACTCTACCTCCACCAGCAGACCTGTAACCAGTGGTGTTCCACAGGGATCAGTGTTTGGGCCACGATTGTTTGGAATCTACTTCTTGGATGTACAGGCTAAAACTAAAGGCCTATGACTGACAAAGTTTGCTGATGATTGCAAACTGGGTGGAGTCATCGAATCCTCAAATGATGTCAACATCCTACAAGAGGGACTTACACAAACAAATGACCAGTGACGAAGTCATAGGCTAAAACGCAATGCAAAAAAAAATATTATCATCCCCTTCAGCAAGGCTGACATCCCTGCAGATTACCACATTAATAGCAACACCCTCAGCATGCAATCGATGGTGAGAGATTTGGGCACACAGGTTGACAGCAAATTTTCCTTTGATCACTATGTCTCAACAGGGGTAAGAAAGACTTTCTGCATTGCCCACCTCATAAGTAAGGGCACTGCATCCAGAGCAAAAGAGGTTATAACCCTTCTGTACTCCTCACTGATCAGGCCAATAACAGAGTATAATGCTACCTCTGATATTTATCTCACCAGGCAACTGCAGCAACTGGAAAGACCTCAAAGGTTTCTTACAAAAAAAAATTCAGGATTGTCAGCATATGTCATATGTTGACATACTGAAATCACTGTCACTATACTTTGTGTCTCACAGACTATTCAGAGGTGACCTCTGGCTTGCGTATAAAGCAATCACAGATCCTGTTCTAAAGGAAATGCTGCATATTCATAAATCAGATGGTATAAGATACACTTGCTCTTGGGAACTCAACTTAGTATGTAACATCAACAGGACTTGCTGGAGAGGCAGATATATCTCACAGAGGTTACCTCTCCTCTGGAATAAACTTCCCATTCACATGAAGCAGAACCCCTCGCTGATCCTATAAAAGCATAATTTGGATGATTGTATGGGAAACTGCAAATTCACCCTGGGAATTTCACTTGTGTTCCTCTTAGACAGGGGCAATATTTGTTGACCTAGTTCAGCTTAATACCATGATATTCTTGGGAACAGGGGTTGTAATTGGCTAGGCTTGTAAGGGCACTAGGGCCATTAGCCTAGTAACCTCCTATGATCCTGTGATCAAATACCCATATTAATAGGTGATCTAAACCTAGACTGGAAAATTCCCCTAAGAAATCAATTTCACAGAACCATCTCCTTTCAGAATTAGACCCAACTGCAACTCAAAAAGCTTACTCTGCTGGGTGTTTTTATAACCAACATCCCAAATTGCCTGCAAGAACAGGAGGTCCTCCCAAATGGCATTAGTGAACAGTGACCAATTCTGTCTCCTTGGTCTTTCAAATGCCATAAGATTAAGCCTAAAAAGTTATAACCAGATCAATCCCTGATCCATCCACTAATTTGCTTTCTACAGAGTTGGATTGGGAGTCCTTTTATCAATGTAATGACCCCAGTTCTGCCCTCTCCACTTTCTATAATATGTTCAAATGGGTGAATACCTTTCTGTTAATGTTTGCTTGTGTTGGCAGATGAGAAAGTCAGTTTAGCTGATCAAAAATCAGCTTGTCAAACTGTACCAACTTTCAAATGGTGAGATTGCAGTATAGTGGGGATTGGGGTATTTGCCCTTTCTCTGCTGTAGTGTGGAGCTTGTAAAAACGCTGATTTGGAATTACTTTTGATGGTTTGTGGATCAATGTGTTTGGTCTTTGAACATATAAAGTTTATGATTTACATGACATCATTTGTGTACATCAGCAAATAGCTATGTACCTGCTCAAACATATACAGGTCAGATTATACCCTATTAAAAGAATTAGAATTTAAGGACATAATTTCCCTCATGGATTGCCCCAGTATTAAACAAATAATAAAAAGAAGAGACAAAGCCTTGATGGAATGCACAAAATGTATCATCAGTTAGAAAATTGCAAAAAGTTAAAATTAACTCTACCAAAGTTGAGTATACAGTGGTCTTCAGAATACTTACCTAGGTCAACCAAAATAATTTTTAAAGGTTATAAAAAAGTTGACACATCAAAGATATTCCCTAAAACAGGAACCAGTAACATTATGACTGAGGAACTGATTATCCAAATTAAAAATACATTAGCAACCATCCTCCATCTACTCAGATAACATTCTGCAATGCCAGTCAGTGTCCCCTCTTTATAAAATTTTCACCTATCTTCTGCTGTACTTCAAAAGTATAAACAAATTGCTGGTTGAAAAATTACTAGTGGTTATAATCCTGACTTCAGCATAATATATTCAAACATTCTTAAATTGGCCTGTCATGCCCTTAATAAACAATTAGCTCATAATTTTAATCTTTCACTCATGACCAAAATCATTCCACATAGCTTCAAGCATGCCATGATTATTCCATTTGCCAAGTAGCCCTCCCCTGCTACAGCTAGCAGCTTTAATTCCATTATTAATATCCTCCCTGTTACTAAAATTCCAGAGAAATTTGTTTATGTCTAGACATTCAAATACATTATAAAAATTATAACATCCTTACTGACAGCGTACTGAAATTTGGAGAGAAGCCATACTACCTAATAGATATGTATTAACTGGCA
Source organism: Protopterus annectens (assembly GCF_019279795.1). Taxonomy (NCBI): domain Eukaryota; kingdom Metazoa; phylum Chordata; order Ceratodontiformes; family Protopteridae; genus Protopterus; species Protopterus annectens. The sequence continues at coordinate 1,854,250,739 of NC_056737.1, forward strand.
AATCAAATTCTAGCTAGCTTTGAGCAAGGTGAATTTGCTGGTGCTATCTTCCTAGATCTTAAGAGATCATTTGAAACAACAGACCACACATCCCTACTGCACAGACTCACCAATACCTGTTTCTCTTCCAAAGAAATTCAGTGGTTCCAAAACTATCCAGACACTAGAACATTCAGAGTGGTGGGAGTAAACAAAACCACTCAAACTGGGAGCACTACATGTGGCCTCCCTCAGGGGTCTACCTTCAGCCCTCTTCTATTCTTACTCTTTATTAACAATCTTCTCTGAGCTCTACCACTAATAAACTTTATACACTAATGACTCTACATTAAGCAGTACAACCCACACTGATAATATAATTAATAAAGTCTTCTAACAATTAAAACTCTGCTCTAGGATATCACATCCACCATTTTCTACTTCCCACAAAGCATTTGCTCAGAAATGTCCTTCTTCCTAAACTAAAATATTGTCGTCCTGTAATCTCTTCACACTCTGCTTCTAACACTCAAAGACTGCAAGTGACTGAGAATAAAACTGCCAGGTTTGTGGTACTTGCTGATGCCTGGGTACACCACTTAAGCCTTCTAAATGATCTTTACTGGCCACCCATTACCAAAAGGTCCAGTTATCTTCTGTGCACTAAATGATGGCTGCAGAATTCTCTGGTTAACTTAATATCACTCAACTGCCACCCCCCCCCATTTGAAATGGTCATGGGGGAAAGAGCCTTCTCACAAATAGGCCCAGTTTTCTGGAATAAGCTACCAGCAGAAACAAGGCATCAAGATACATTTACCAAATTTAAGATGTCCCTTTCTGAGCAAGGAAGTTGTTTGTAAATGCTTCAGGGTTAATGGATAAACAAGACTTATAATTCTAATAATATTCACAGTCTCTCAACTGTTTTCCGTTGCCATTTAACTCTTCTCTTCTTGCTCCTGTGTTCTCTTCTTAGTCTCTAGGTTTATCTCTGAAAATCTCTCTGTTTTTATGCACTTCCATATGAGTTTTCTTTCATGAAAATTCAATTTTAAACCTTTAAGAAGCAATTTCACATAACCAAACTGTATTGCATCCATGTAAACTGATAAAACCTAATGTAAACATGCTACTTTGTTGGAAATATATACGAACTCTGTAATGTTCTACTTTACAAAAACTCTACAATAGCTGCATGTGAACTTTTTAAAGTTTTGCAACTATGTTAACTTAACACTTTATAAAATTTGAAGTATAAAGTATTTAAGTTTATTTGCCTCCGGGCCTAGGTTATGGTGGAAAAGGGTCACTGGACCAGTATTCCTTTTCAGTTACCAAATAGTAAATAACTAAAATTAATAAAACATGGTATTACTCGTGAAGAGGTACTTAGTTCTATTTTGGCAGATAAAGGGGAAGCATGTCTGCTGCCCGTTATATTCAGTAGGTGTTTGACTGTTTAGAGCATCCCGCATTGTGGCAGATTTTCTGGTGCTTTGGTGTTGGACTTTGTTTGTTTTGAGTGCATTAGGGCCATGTTATCATAATACAGGGGTGAGATGTTTAGTGAATGGGTGGTTGTTTGCACTGATGTGCATGGAGAGAGGAGTAGGTCAAAGATGTCCCCTAAGTAGTTTTCCTTTTAGTCTTGTTATAAACGATGTGTTGTCTATTGTTGTGTTACTGAAGGATTCTGTGTGATTGTCTCATGGAGTTTTTGTACCCACCTTTCTATCTCGTGCAATTGATGCTGCCATTATAGACAAATCTAGACCAGTTATTTCCTAAAAAGTCTGCCTTATTAATGACACCTTGCTACCTGTGCCCAATTAGTTTTTAGCTGTTATATACTTAGTGCTGTTTTTGAGATGACTATTTTGAACAATATCTTTTTTGGGAGGGGGGATCTCAGCTTAAATCCACACAGTGAAGTGTCACATACAATATTCCTTTAAAGAGTTGGCTAAACCTACATTTCCTGCATGGATGTTTCTGGTATCTGTGTATTTTTATTTGGACTGACAAAAGTACAAAATAAAAACAGTGATTGTGTGGGAGCTCTTTTATACATTAAATACAGAGATTCTTGGAGTACTTTTCATGCTGGGAAGCAACACCATTTGGAGGAGATTCCAATTTAAAAGAGCACAAATCTAAGTGTTTCCTGTATAGGCTGTCTAGGCATACTTTAGCGCGATCTTAGTCTTCTTGGAATGTTCAACTAATGCAAGACTTTTATTTAATAGATGGATAAGCAGGGCCTTCTGAATGTAAAAGGAGGGGTATTAAGTGATGGTGGCTATTATAAGAATGGCTTTTGGAGTGGGGGGGTATTTTTATGGAGGTTGGCCTTAAATAAATGACCTATAAAAGCCAACATGAAATATAAGACTTTAATGGAATAATAACTGTCAGTTCATTTGATGTGCAGTGGAGAAGGATACTGAACATGTACTTCTACAATGTTTTGAATTAGGGGATTCTGTGAAACTGCTTTTGATTTGGTTAAATTGGGAAATGTTGATACCATGTCTCTCTCCGTACCTTTATATAGAGATTATGGAAGGAATGTGATCATGAGTTAGAGAAAACTAATAGACTAGTTGTGTCAGAACTGCAGCATTTGAACTTGGTATGTGGGGCTGAAGTACTGTATAAGAAGAAATAGATGTTAAATGACGTTTTTGGGCACACATATTTTTGGCCCTGGCAAAATGTTTAGGGATTGACCATTGTAGTTACATTGATTTATGGCATATTATTATTATTTAAGTGTTAGATTTTCTGTTAGTGCCCTTTGTAACATTTTGTTTGTTTCAATGCTGTTTTAGTATATAAACAATGTACTGTTTTATTTCTGTTACTCAGCAGAATGCCTACTTTTTTTTAGATAAGTGCAGCAAGATCTTTTAAATCTGAATCACCATCAGATCATGCAGATGGGACCTTGGTTTATCATGTCATCTCATCTGAAGAGTAGCTTACTCAGGAGTGCAGCACCCTACATATGCCACTCTGCAATACCAGTAAAGGAGAAAGTAACCAATCACCTGGGATGGAAACAGTAAGCAATTCTATAATTTCTGCTTTACTGTTAGTATCCACAGTTTAACATCATGTTTAAGATCATTCAGTTGAGCTCTTACTGTCTTACAGGCATCAGCAGTCTAAGCGTGAAATTTAACAGCTTGCATTTCAAGAGTAACATTTGCTCTAGACTGAAGTATTTTTTAGTTTATCGTGGTCAAAGTAATCTGTATTCTTCATTTGCATATATAACTTTAAGGCATCTCCAGTTAATAGTGATGATAGAATTTTTGCCCTTTTATTATCACACCATTTCTCATGTTGTAACATAGCATTAAATAATAACCAAGTGTAACACCATATTCTCTTCCCTGAAAGGTTTGGGTAAGGGTGGCATAGTTCTGGGACTCACTAATGCACTGGGAATGAGTTTTACTTATTCTTGCAAACTCACTAAATGCAAGTCTGTAGCTATCCCTCTGTGAGTCAGAGTTTAAATCCATTTATCCATGTAGTATTTTAGTTCTGTAAACACTCTTGTAGGACACAGGTACAGTTTTGTATATGTATTTGGTTACTGCAACTTCAATTTACCAGTTACAACTTATATAACTCACTTTCGGGTCACTATAATTCAGTTACTGACAGCTTGGAATGCGACAGAGTTACACAGAGTTAAATACTCAAGACAGGAAATACCTGCACTAGGAAATGTCAAATTTCCTTTCAGAGCTCATAGCTTTAGTTGTACTACAGGACAGTCAGTTTTAAATTAAATGGAAAACAGTCACTTCTCTTGCTATAGATTGTTAGCGCACTTCTCCCTGTTGCAAGGTAATTGCAAATATAACAAAGCAGTCTCTTGCAGCATGAGTTAGAGGTAAAGATAGTTGAAACGTAATCCCTCTGCTACAGCCCACATTCTCCAGTAGACATGATATTTTGAAGACTCTAGACCCAGAAGTATCTTTAAGTGTAGCTTTTATTTAGCTCACAATTTGCTCTATTCAAGGTTGCAAAAGAAATGTTGAAAAAATACATTTTCTTTGTAGCGCACCCACAGGTATAGCTGAAGTAGATATGGGTTCCTTCCTACCTAACTCTGGTGACACCACTTCTTTAGGCCCAACACCCCAAGGTGGCAAGTGATAACAGATTTTGTTCTAGATTACATTTTAGTTTAAAGGGCAATAGCACAACAACAAACAAATTATTTCAACAGTGCACCAGTTAGCAGTAAGACAGAGTGAGATATGCATGTAATGAAACCATACATTTACCCCCTTCCCCAGAACTCAACAGAAAAGATCTTGACATTCAAACATGCACACGAAGGCAATATCAATGAGCAGTAAAGCTTTTATAATGCAGCAATACAAACACAGAAAAAAATGCAATGTCATTGAGGGATTAAAAAAAAGGGTTATAATACAACAGTACAGATATGAAAAAGATGCAATGCATTGAGCAGTAAAGATTCTTGAAGGCAGCAGTACTAACATGAGCAAAATGCAATGATACTGAACAATAAAGATTTATAATGCAACAATACAAATATGAGAAAATGCAATGTCATTAAGCAATAAAGAGTCTTTAGGGCAACAGTACTAACACCCTCTATCCCCTAGATCAATCTAAACACACCAACTATGAGACACTCTATTGTACCCTGTTCACTGGCCAGTGACTACTTACAGTCCTACTGCCGGCATAATGGGGCCCAAGGTTGGAGCTCATATGGATCCCAGCTGTTTGTAATCCACAAAGTCTTTAGGGGGCAGGATTCATAATCATATAAAAGTACAAAAATGATGGCCAAAAGCCTCTCACCACTCCGTTGAAAAAATCCCAGCGACCAGGCACCGCAGTTCCTCCGATGAGAAAAATGGAAAATCACCCACCAGAACTCTGGTAGTCATCTATGGCATCTCTGCACTAGGCCCAAGGGAACTCCTTTTCTTGCTGACTCATATGCAGGCATGGAATTACTGGTTTCAGACTTCTCTCCCGAATCCACAAAATACCATCATCCAGGATTTCAGCAAGAGACAGACACAGACTGCTACCTCACTTCTCTGTCCCAAAACATTAGAAGAAAAAAAATCTAGTCATGCTGCAAGACCCTTTTCCTTCAGCTAGTCTTTCAGTCTTCCCTCCTTCAGCTAGTGTTCCAGTCTCCCTCCTCTCTTTCACTTTTGAAATTGCCTTTTATATTCCTGAAAAGGAGCTCCACCTTGTGGTATAATGGAAAACTGCAGTCTATTACTTCTACAATGAAATACAGTGGGATCTACATCTTAACAGCAGAAACATATACCCATAAATAGTTTATTCACTGTTTGTGTAAAATGTTTGAATAAATAGCAGACCTCTGGTCCTACAAAGATGAACATGTTTCCCACAAGAGCATTCTTTAGACCCGCTAGATCTTCAGCTATGAAGGATTAACTCTGACTGCGATACATTGAGAGCCTCTACTCAAATGCAGTCCTCAGGTACACAGGAAAATAAGCCTCTACTGAATCTGACATAGCTTAAAAAAAGTGCTCCTTTTGTATAAGCCCAAATCACATTAACTGATCTTATAGTGACCCATTAACAAAACATGAAGTAATTGTTAATGCAGCTAATACACAGTATTACATGATTGCACTTAAAGAAACAGTATTATTTACATATTACTTACATTACATACAATAGCATTAATGCTGCTTTAAAGTCAAAATATTTAGAAATATAGATTGTTTTTTTACAATTCCTACATTAAATAGAACATTTGTTACCTCAAAATACTACAGTGTGTGTGTGTGTGTGTGTGTGTGTGTGTGTGTGTGTGTGTGTGTGTGTGTGTATGTGGTGCATGCAGATATAAATATACATATACATAGAGATTTTATATATATAGATTTTATATATAAATATATATATACCACATATGTGTGTCCTGTTCAATCACAACCTCACCTCAGGTTTTGTCCCTACCAAATGGTGCACTGCTACAGTCATCCCTCTCCATAAAGGGGGAGCGACTACAGACCCTGGGAATTATCGCCACATTAGCCTGATGAGTCTGATATGTAAGGCTATGGAGCGCATTATCATGGACTAAATTAACAAGGATATAGGGAATCTCCAAACTCTAGATCCCATGCAATTTGATTTTGTGAAAGGTAGATCATTCCTTCTCAACCTGGTTGACTTCTTTGAGTCAGTTACCAGAGCTGTGGATGAGGCCAAGGCAGTTCATACAGCCTACCTCGATCTGGACAAGGCCTTTGATACCATTCCCCATTCAGGAATTATTTATAAACTCACCAAACTAGGCATCAGCCCCTATATCACTAGGTGGATTGAAAATTGGCTCACAGATAGACCCCACAGTGTGAAAGTAGTGGACTCCAAGTCAGACTGTCAACCAGTCACAAGTGGAGTCTCACAGGGATCAGTCCTGGGTCCTCTCATATTTGGCATCTACTTCTCAGAAGTCCAGGCCAACACGGAGGGACTCTGGTTGACCAAGTTTGCAGATGACTGCAAGCTGAAAGCCATTATTAACTCCCCAAGTGATGTAGACATCCTACAGAAAGGCCTCACTGAGACCAATGACTGGTGTTGAAACCATAGCCTTAAGCTTAATGCCAAAAAATGTGTCGTCATCCCCTTTAGTAAAATCTCAGTTCCCACTAATTACCACATCGATGGGAGCCCACTGAACACCGAAGGCGTTATAAGAGATCTGGGGACACATGATGACAGCAACCTCTCCTTTGACCACCACATTGCCACTGCAATCAGAAAGTCCTTCTATATGGCACATCTGATTACCAAGAGGTTTGCATCCAGGAAGAAAGAGGTCATCATCTCTCTCTACTCTTTCCTCATTAGGCCAGTCATCGAGTATAATGACCCATTTGGCATGTACCTCACTAGACACATGCAACAGTTGGAAAGGCCACAAAAGTACCTCATGAAGAGGATGCTAGGCCATAAACACATGTTCTACATGGACAGACTCAAAAAACTCTAGCTATTCTGTGTCTCATATTTTCTACTAAGAGGCGATCTCTGCTTGACTTACAAAGCCATGTCTGACCCAGCTCTGTTAGAAATGCTACATCTAAAGAAATCCCAATCCCTCTGTACCACATGCTCCAGATACCTCAACCTCATTACCACAATCAACAGAACATGCTGGAGGTACAGGTTCATAACGCAGAGACTGCCCATGCTCTGAATCTGACTTCCCATACATGTCAAGCAGAGCACCTCACTGGCCCTCTTCAAGAGAAATCTTTATGAGTGGATGAGAAATAGAAAGTTCACCCCAGGGATCACTTCAGTGGCTCTACTTGATAGAGGCACTGGGAACTAACATCAGGTGGCACGATGCCAGGGCACTTCTATGGGCTAAGTTTTTAAAGGCTCCAGGGCCATTAGCCTAGTACACACCTATAAACCTATATATATATATATATATATATATATATATATATATATATATATATATGTATATATATGTATATATATATATATATAGAGAGAGAGAGAGAGAGAGGGAGATAGTTATAGATTAGATATCTATCTATATATATATATATATATATATATATATATATATATATATAGATAGATAGATAGATAGATATAGATATAGATATCTATGGGAAGTCAAAAGTTTTAACACAGGGTTATGGTGTTCAAGCTTCCTTGGTGGCCAAAGACCAATAATACATAAGCTTGACAATGGAATCTATGAACCTATACCTTGAAAAGAGTGAAAGGCATTGGTGCTGATTCAATAAAGCCCACACAGTCCACTAAGACCATGTGTGCATCTCAGCATGATGTGCACATAATAGCACACTGTTTTGTATTCAGCAAGTGGCTCTACACACCACTTAGAGCTGCGGAAACACTGTAAACACAATGTCATGCTAATTACTGGATAAGCAGTTGAATTATATGCTAATCAACCAATCCAAGATGGAGGAGCTATTCAACAAGCTATAAAGCAATTGTGTAGACTCAGTGTAGGTTTTCTCTGCTAATTCCAAAACCTATTGTAATATAGATACATAAAGTACTCTACATGGAAACAATGTTATGGGCTACAGTTGCTCTTATACTTGTGTATGTGCAACAAGCACAAGTCTATATTCTGCTGCTGCAAATAGACCCTGGCCAAGAAAAAGAAGAATATTTTGATCCCTGTTAACTTACTGTGGTCTGCATGATGTGGAAATTGTAGAATACTGCAGGATGGATAGAGACACGCTACAGGGACTCTGTAATCTGTGTCATCCACAACTGAGAGCAAGGGCAAACCAAGCAGACCAATACCTGTGGAGACAAATGTATGTGTAACTCTTAGAATACTAGCTACACGAACCTTTCAGAGGCTAATGGGGCATATCCTGGGGGTATCACAGACATCAGCATTCAGTATCCTACACAAATTCCTGAATGTTATGCTAAAATGCCACTGATTACATAAAAGTTTCCCCATACCCCCATGGAAATACCAGGATGACAACACAATTGCAAGATCAAAAATCTTGAAACACAACTTTTAATGGTGAAAGACACAAATAATACTTGGCTCCCCCAGCCCCCCCCCCCAAAAAAAGCAGAAAAATGACAGTTTGTACCATCTAAGATATAGCATATAATTCACTTGTTATACATGCTTTCCATACAATTTCCACAAAATGTGCACACATTTACAACACAAAAGTCAATTGTATACAATTGCTAGATACCTCTCACTGTGCCCAGCACTCCCCTGGCAGTGTCTATGGGCCATCTTAGAACCATAACACCCCTTTGTCATCGACAATATAGTACTTTACATTGCCATGGAATAAGATAGAAAAGACTGAAAGGTAACCAATTTTGACAGTAGCACTTGAAACAGTTATTAAGGCTGTCTATCTGTGAAAGTCAATGCATGGCAAAATGCCTATGCCAATGATGAAGTATAAGAAGTGCATACAGTTTTAACATGTGAACAAATCTAGCATGGACCTAAAAAAAATACCAGGATATCTTAGCAACACCAGAAGCCTTCAGTGCAGATAAGTCTAAAGGTATCTCAGTTCTGTGTGTTCTACAAATACACAAGTCCTTTCACTTTCAAGTTCCCTAGTACACGGTTACCTTGTTATGGTGTAAACTCATGCCACTGAGCATGAATATGCAAATGAGGTGTGAACTCATTAGAATTACTGAATGCAAAATATATGGATTCGTGTATCAGATGTAAACATAGTATAGGCACCATACCTCTCCACTTCTTAGTGCAGGAAATCTGGACAAAGCCCAACAAAATGGGGGGACAAAGGCCCAAAAATAGGGACAGATTTTAAATATTGCTATTATAAACTTGGAAAGTTGCTACAGTAACAGGGCTTGTTTTAACATGCATTTTCTAAAGGATTTGAAATCTGAAACTCAAATGTATGTCATTATTTAGTGACTTCATTCCTTAGATCATCCTAGTGATTTGCCAGAAAATCACAAATTTTATGAGGAACAGACCAAAAATATGAGCCAAAAATCTGGACATTCTGCAAAAATCAGGACAGTTGAGAGGTATGAGCACTACCTCAGTATTTGTTGCTAATGGATTGCAACTGTGAATGGTTACTGGGAGGGAGAAGAAATACACAACAATTCAGACTCCCTATCGGAAAGTCAGCCAGGATACACTTACAAAGTGTAGAAGTAATTGTAGAAAGCTTTGAAATGGAAGTGAACAGCACACACTTCTCATTTTCCATGCAAATAGCCAAACTCTAATTCCTTTAATGAAGAGTGTATTTTACTGTCATGTAATACTATCATACAATTTCAGGACAATGATACAAAATGCCCTATAGACTGCATGTGAGAGACTACAGCACACATAAGAGAAGAATGAGCACCATATAAAGAGAAGACAGTGCTGCACTGGTGCAAACAATACTCATAAGTGATTGTGTGATCATTCATTATACTAAATATGTAAGCAACACATGTAAAAACAACTGAGGGTGTGTTATATGTCCTTATAATACTGTGATGGAAATGGGACTTGCTTATATGCACAATGATTTTTATTCCTGATACAAATCTGTTTCTGTGGCAAAGAGAGATAAGACACCCTTACTGTGTTTTGTATGTTCAGTAGTCTGGCAGTTCGACTCCTGAGTTGTATAGAAATCTTTAATGTGTGTTAAGCTGTATTTTATAATTTCTTTGTAATATTAATATTTTTATGACGAGCAGCTTAGTGCAAACATTTAATGTTACCTTACTTGTAAGATAATGACTGCATAAATTACAGCTGTGAATCAAGTATGGGTGTAACACACTTGGTAAACACGATGAACAACACAGTATATGGTATCTGTAGATCAATGTTCAAGTCCTGCATTTATCTTTTAATGTTAAACGCTAATGTATGTGTAGCTCTGCTTGTCACATTTGTGCATCACTTACCTTTGTGCAATCATGGTCTAATGGTCTACATAAGAAGCAGGCATTCTCAATTTAAAAGAGGATAGATACATTGTTGCCTCTTTTGCTTTACATAACAAAAACCCACTTAGCCGTGTTGAGCAATAGTCAGCAAGCTTCTACAACACTTGCAGGTCCAGGACACCTGCAGACAGAAAGCAGACAGTAGACAATTTCAAAAAGTATACATTGTATCCTCTGTGGTTTGCCACCATGCAAACAAGCTAAGCGACATTGAGCAGTGGTTAGCACACATACAGAGTATGAAAATACACAGCTAAAGTAGAATAAAGGTGCTCATTAAAAATCTCATATAAAAAAACTATTTCATTTAATCTGATGACTGTATCAATATGTAACTCCATACGTGTATTGTTGACATAAATCACTCGAGTACTATTTGTTTATATACAGTACTTCACTGTAGTCATTCCATCTCACATTTCAAATAATTATCACGTAATTATTTAATTACATTATGAATACAGATTTAAAATTATTAGATAGAGCTGGAGTCAAACCCTGCATTCTTTGTTCTCAAAATAAAAATCTAAATGATCTTATACCTGCTGACACAGAGTCAGCTAAGCAGCAGGTGTATTTCTTACACTCAATAGTATCCAAAGTGCTAACTGCCACACTTCTCTGTTTAACTGTTTTGTGTGGAGGCAAGCAAACCAATAGAACTCTCATAATTTTATCAGTTAAACAGAGGCCTGCATTTGCTCATTGCTTAACTACACAAAAACAGGGAAAACAGTATTAATAATTTTTTAAGGTTAGACAATTTATGACAACATTTCCGATATGAACTGTTTATGAACACCACAGTATCTGTCAGCTGTGTTTACCATAGCCAGTACAGGTAAGTGCTTCTCAAGTTCAAGTAGGAGTCCTTAAATATGTATCTCACATGTGCAAACTCTTTGCTATTGACCACGCAAACCAGCTGCTTGGAGGTACGCTATGGAAAGTACACATTAGCATGTATTACTTATGTTTACTGCCAAATTAGTCTTCATCCCATTAAATTCCATGTAAAAACACAACCAAAGGGAAGGCACTTTTTAATGACTGAACACATATTTACACTGTAGTCATATGTTACCTGCACCCATGCACTTGAAACTTGGCCTCTTAGTACTTATTCACAAATATCAAATACACTAGAGAAATAAAAACAAAAAATGCTTTGTTAAATACCATGTACATCTTTACACTGACAATACTTGTTCAGATTGTCTAATAGTTGTAGTAAAGTAGGCAGCAATTATTCACAAATATGAACAGTTAAATATAATCTCAAAATTGTGTGTGTCTGTATGTGACAGTTTAAGTGTGTAATGTACACAATATACTGGGGAAAAGGTCTCATTTCTACTACATGCATTTCTGACAGCTGTTTGCATATAGTTTGTACAACTGCCTCTTAAGGTATTCCTGAACATTGGAAATACAACAGGAAATACTTCATCCACACTTTGCAGTGTGTGTGTGTGTGTGTGTGTGTGTGTGTGTGTGTGTGTGTGTGTGTGTGTGTGTGTCTGGTCAGAAGAGCTTAACTGTGTATCCCACAGTCATCAAAACAATCCCATGGAGTACAAATATTTTGACAGTTGTACATGACTACCCATCTATTTAATTCAGGCATCACACCATCCAGTGATGATATCATTCACTATAAACTGTCCTACAGCAATGTAAATGTCGTAATTGTGCCATTGTGCCTGTGTTAATTAATGAGTTCTGCAGCTGGTGTACTAAAGTCAACTGGTGTGTGTGTGTGTGTGTGTGTGTGTGTGTGTGTGTGTGTGTGTGTGTGTGTGTGTGTTGGTTGACATTCAAGAGAGCATTTTACATCAGCATGTAGAACACTGCTACTATCATCTTCTTCTCACCAGACTCTGCTGATGTTATCAGCTATAACGGGTTGCCCAACAATATAAACAACAGATTTGTGCTGTGGTGCTTACATTACAAACTGTTCTCTATAAACAATTAGGGAAGGGTTCAGTTCTCACTGCAGTCAACTAATTTGTGCATTTGCGTTCATTTGGTTGATATTCAAGAGACCATTTTCACCAGCATGTGGGTACTGCTATCATCATCTTCTGCTCACCAGACTTTGCTGATTTGATCAGCTATAAAGTGTTGTTTGACACTATAAAAGCCAGACTTATGCTGTGGCACTTGCATTAAGTACTGTGCTCTGCAAATAGCTAGGTAAGGGTTCTCTTCTCACTGCAGTTAATTGGTGCTTGTGTTCATTTGGTTGACACTCAAGAGACCATGAGGTCCTATTCTCAATGTAGTCAACTGTGTGTGCATTCAACTTTCACTATGATGGCAATTTTAGAACAGTATGTGAGTCCTCAGCTATGTCAAATCCTCATCTGAACATCTTGTTATAGAATACAATGATTATGTCGTCCTGTTTAACATGCACTCTGACAGTATTCAAGACAAACCTTGCTGTAACATTAACTACTGTGTTTGCAAGCTACTTTACCTGCACATACAGGTGTTCTTATCTGACAGCAGGCAACTTGCATGTCTATATATACAACTATAATTTCTGAGACAATTTTACACAGGGATGTGACTCCACATCCATGCCCTACACTCCTCCTAACATGTTCTCCTCAGCATACAATGATGCTATCATACTACAGAAAGTATAATGTGACAGTGTTACAGTCAAGCATATGTGGTGTTGCTACTGTGACATTGCATGGCATTCATATTCAATACCTACACAGGTGTAATGTTCAAATCAGGCCCAATCTACTTTTGTGTGTGTGGTTGGTGGTACATTCTGGTCATTGTATGATCTTTGGAATTGCTCTTCATTTCACTGTCACTTGGAGTACCTTTCATGTAGCCCCATGCATCCACCATCCTCCTTTTTCCTCTGTCTGCATGATATCCTGCCTGCAGAGGAGTGGAGGATGTCCTCATATCAAATATGCATACACACAGCATGAAGCAGAGTCCTTCCTTGAGCCTCTGCAGGCCATCTCCAGACCACTGCATGTGTGATTGCTAATTCTGTCATGGTGTGGAGCACATGTCCCATATATATATAGTGGCAGGATGTAATGCAATCCAACAAATATACACAATAGTCTTACTATCTTCCGTAATATAGATATTGGGATTTTTTTTATATTGTATAATACTGGCAAGGATTTCATGTGATGTTGGCCATTAACCTAATAATGTCCTATCACCATATGAACAGTTGGCATGTCAATGTTGCTATCATTGACATGTGCTATATTGAGTTGTGGATGTACAGTATGGATACAAGAGGGTATTACAGTCTGTGATGTGAGCTAATGTATTGATGACCTTTGCTGCTATTGCATTACATACTCCTTCTATGACAGCTGTAGTAATATGCCCCCTGAGAACTGTTGACATGACACAATACACTTGTATGTATATAGTTGGCATATTAGGACATGTGTTGTTGTAGTAGAGCAGATCAGCCTTCTATCCAGCTCACATTCTGCCATCACAGTGACACTTGCAGTATGGCACAGGTGTGCATGTGTCTACATACCATCATTAAATGATCTTTGACAGATATCAGTACCAGTGTGTGGAATCTAATGACTGATAAAGAGTGTATTTGTAGCTCTTTTCACAAATCATTTATTCTAATGAATGTTTACCATTAAGTGGAATACACAAATAAGAACAGATCTGCAACTGGAGGAAATAGACAAACTGCTAGCTGGCAGTTTGTCTCACACATCACCCCTGTCACTACTGGCCATCAGCCAAAGTATAGATGCAAACATTACTTAGTTTTTTATTCTAAGGAGTCCAGCTCATCTGGGTGCTCTGTACTGCTAATAAATCGGCCCTGACAACATCTCAGGTTGCCTAGAGCATGACTCAAAGAACATGGACCTGCCAGACACATTTGGATGCATACTTCAACACAGCCTTCATATGGACTATGTTCCCATAAAAGGGTATACATCAACATGTATCTTTCTGACTTGGGGTGGCATCACAGGATACATGCATGTATAGACCCATCCCGACTCTCCTCATCTATGAGGTAGACCAACAAGTCATCATTGACCTTTTCTAAGAGGACACAGGTAATATCCTGCCTGTGTGTGAAACATATATATGTGATTTGTTCAGGCTACATCATGTCTGCTACATCTTTCCTAAAGAAGGTCAACAAGGAATTGCATGATGACAACATTATCATCTTGTGTAACTTGACTTAGCAAGGCATTTGACACAAATCCACACTGAGTTGTTAGTGAAAAACTGTCACAAGTGGCCATAAACACATATATCACCAAGTGGGTAGACCACTGTATCACATACATGACAGATAAATATGTTGAAGTGTGTGATGTGACCTATATCTAGAGTCCAGTGATCAGGTCCGTACCTCAGGGCTCAGTGCTAGGCCCTTTCCTGTTCATTATTTAAGTCTCAGACATAAAGACTAACTTACACATTCTTTGTCCAACCAGCTTTGTGGAGGACTGCAGATTGTGGACAATCACTGAATCCAATGGTGATATTGGTAAAATACAGATAGTATCAACACACACAAAGGATTGGTGCCACAGCCATGGAGACACAGTAGATGAACAAAAATCATGGTGGGATTAGTTATGTTATAAAAGCAAATAAACAACCTAATTATAATATAGACAGCACACCACAGTGAACAGATCAAATGTTATGGGATCTGTGTACGCAGGTAGATGGTATGCATAATGTCCACCAGCATGTGCCCACAGTGGTAACTACCCCCCTGTATGTAACACAACTCCTGAGTATTTGTGGGACATCCACATCAAAGAGCATTATAGCTCCATAGTTCTCAGCCTTCATCACACCAGTAACTGAGTACAATGCTCCCTTTTTCATGTACCTCACAGCGTATCTTCCACGGATGAGTTACTCAAGTGTACCACATTTGCCACAGTGAGCCCCAACACATCTTATCAGCCATACCGAAGTATTCTTTTTGTTGCATAAGCATTAGTGTTTGAAGGAGTAACCCCCCCCCCATCAAGGTGTTATACAAGATGCACGTGTGGTACATGTTTCTGTGATGCACACAGTAAATATGTAGCTGATTGACAATATTGATGACATGGGTTACATTTGTGACAGTGTGGATTGTGACATATATATTCCATGCAAACCTGTCAACTAGCTAGGATTGCTTGTAACTTCAAACAGTGTCCCTCAATACCTCCAGCAGATGTTAAATTTTGAGGAAGGTGTGCTTGATTCCTCTCATAGTTTGCTGACATGACAGTTGCATAAGTGTGTTCTTGCAGAACCATCTATAATCACTCATAATCACATATTTTCTGTCATTGACATAGATTAATGGTGGTATTATTCTGATATTGTCCATGATTGTGCATGCTTCTGTCTATTGTTGTCCATGAGCCTGTTGCTATGTGTCCCACTTGGTCGAGACCTGTGCTGACATTACATTCATATTCAGGCAACTCATTTTCCACAGCTTCACAATATGCACCTACCCGCTATTGTATATACCATCCTTGATATATGTCCTCTCCATTATTCATGTCAGGATACTTGTATCACAAAGAATCCTCTCCATTGATATGTCACCTTGAGTGACAGTCACATAATATACAATAACTGTGTGATGATATGACTATACCCACACAGGAGGTGTACACAGCAGTACATACTGTAAAATGTAGATATGTGATTAGTATTAATGCTACAACTGTTTTGTCTTTATGTACATTGACATGCCCTCATCTGCTGTACATTATGCTTTATGCATTTGTATGTCATCCTTGCACAGGGGCCATGTTAATCTTCTCTGTATCATTCCAATTTTAGCATATGTGCTGCCAAAGTAAGCGCAATCTGCTGTACATTACTGTGTTTCACCTGTCCTCTTCTCTTGTGTTCATTCCTACAATTCATCTGTGTGTCCCTTTTCAATACACACACAATTCCCCTGACTAATTATTTATAATGCAGTCTATGTACCCTTGCTGATCATTTCCAAACCGTTTCTTCAATATGCCTGAAACAGGTTTCCACACTACTCTGCACTGTATACACTTTCATATAATGTTTTGGAACTGTATACATTGCTTTATTAATAACCCTGGTAGTCATTGTGACTTTCCGTGTAATCCTGCAGACCTAGTTTGCCTGTAGGTAAATAGGGATACTTGTCTGCAAGTGTTCATGTTGCTTTACACGCAAAACCATGCTTATTTATGTTTAAACGTGATGTGTGGCATGCATATGCAATTAATGCTGCTACTCAGCATGCAAACATGTAAACTTTGTGCAAGCTTCACGCTAAGCCTACACAGAGTTTATTTAAGTCTCAGGACTGACTATTTTCACATAATCCTAACCCCAGCACACCTCACTATGTAAATGATGAACATTAGTCTCCTCATCTTGATTTTACTTACTACTTCCCTCTCTGTGGATCGCATCTTGTTCTATTCATAATCAATGTTATATTTTATTTATAAAGAAGAAATAATCTGTAAAAGTTATTATTGCATCTCATCACTATAATTGACAATAAGAATTTCTCCTTAGAATGCTTTAATGGAGTGATAGCATGCATTGAAATATTGTTTTTAGGCCTGTACTTATTATTTTGATGATTGCTGCTAGTAAACTGAGAACAAATGCCATTATAAATGCAAAGTTTTTAATGCAGTACTACTATACATGAAACATGGTAACATCACAAAACTTCTCAGGCTGCAGAGCTCTGCCTGAGCCTATTTTAATGCCACATGACTCCAACCTCTATGGCTAGCCAAGAAAGCATGAAAAACTATCCTGAAAACCTGATATATACCAAAAATCTCAAATGGAATGATATCAGGGTAGCTCTACTTGATGCCAGGAGTCTAAACAATAAACTGCCTGACCTTGAGGCAGTTTTGGATTTGTAACGTATTATTACTGAAACATTGTTCAAATCCTTAGAGAACACACCTTCTGTGCCTGCATGTTTTGCCTACCTTGCTTTTAGACTCATCTGTAATGGTGATGGAGTATCTGTGTGCATCAGAGGAATTATCACTTCAAAACAGATACCCAGAACCCCCCCAGTGAGTTTATTAAATTACAATGAAAGTTTAATTTTCAACTCATATCATGCTGTCAGTCACCCTCCATGGATCCAGATTACCACAATAACTTCCTGTCCTTCATAGAAGATATCATTATAAACAATGGCTCTTTAATCCTAGGTGACTTCAACTAAACTTCCATTGACTGGTTCACCTACACTTCCAACACCGGATATGTTCAGTGATTCTTGGACTGGGTAAACAACCCCCCTGGGTCTGCTTGTCCACAAACGGACCAGGGTTGTAAACATTCTCGACCTTGTACTCACAAACCTGACCTCTGTTTGCTCTCCTCCCATGGTTGGTCCTTCATTAGTAAAGTATGACCATAATCTGGTTACTTTCACCCTTAAAACTTCCACTGCATCTTTTGCAAACACCATTCTCTTTAAAGATTTCATAAAGGCCAACTTCATACAACTGTATGATGAACTCTCTAAATTTACCCATGTCAGTTCCACAGTTGATCCCGCTTATACAGGATTTTAATGTACATTTAAATAAATATGTTGACCATGGTGGTAAATTCAAAAATAAACCATCTTGGTGGTCAAGAAATATAAACTGTCTGAGTAAATTGTTCCCTGTGGGCAAGCAAGTAGCTTTGTTCCTTTTTTTTTTTTTAAATCTGTCGGAACCTGGGGTTCAAAAGGTTGAAACACGAACAAAACCCATTCTTTTTTTTCTACTTGGGGCCAGGGCCTGCCTGGAAGAGGGACAACTTTGGATAGGGCAAAAAAATTCAGGGAAGGAGTAAGTGTATGTCACAATGATGAATAAATTAATAATTTCATACTGTCTTTCATTTCCATATACAAATGACTAGAAGAGAAGTGCAGTGGGCAACAATTTAAATGCCAAAAAATAGGGAGAGATTTTAAATATTTCTCTTAGAAAAAAAGAAAGGTTGCAGTGGTTTGTTAAAAAGCATTTTCTGAAGGAGAAAGTCTGAAGCTCAGATGTCTGCCATTACTGAATGACTTCAAGTAATGTTGGTGTAACAAAAGGCAAAAATGCAGTCAATTTTTAAATATTACTCATAAATTTAGAAAGCTGCTTGAATAACAGGTTGTGTTAATAGAATCCATTTTCTGAAGAATAGAAAGTGGCTGTCATTATTTAGTGACTTTGATCACTAGTGCTTTGTCAGAAAACCACAAATGTTATGAGAAACAAGCAAAAAATAGGAGGCAAAAATCTTGACAGTTGAGAGGTATAGTGGACTGGACACTGGACTGGTGGATGTGCCCAATTAAATGTAATGCAGATCAAATACATAAATGTAGTTTGGCTTAATGGTTTTGTAAACATAGCTCTCAACCTCTGAGCACACAAAAAAATGGACAAAGCAAAAAGCAATGGGGGTCAATGCCCCAAATTTAGTGACATATTTTAAATATTACTCCTATAAACTTAGAAAGTTGCTAGCATAAAATGTCTTGTGTTACCATACAATTTCTGAAGGATATGAAGTCTGAAACTCAAATGCCTGACATTATTTAGTGAATTCAGGCCTCACTGATTTGCCACAAAACTCAAAAAAACAAACAAAAAAAAAAAGCACAAATTTTATGAGGAGCAGACCAGAAATATGAGGCAAAAATCTGGACAGTGGAGAGATATGTTTGTAAACAATTACCTTTTAGAGAAACAGGTGGTGAATTGCACTTAATAAATAATGACAATAATTAGAATTAGAATAAACTATTGAGAAAAATGCATATTAATTCACATTCTCTTTGATGAGAAGTGATAACTGATTAATAGGGAAGAGAGATACGGACTTTCAATGAATGCTGCACTGTTTTATGGGGAGTGGTTAAGTTCTTAATTCATCAGCGCTGCTTTTATCTATTATTACTATTAAATGAATGAAAAAATGCTATTTACTGAAGTATTTTCTGAGAATGGTTTGGTTTGGTTGCAAGACCATTGTATCTTGCTTTGCTGTAATGTACGTCAATTATTTTCCATTTGCATCGTTTTTTTTTCCTGGATGTAATTTGTATTATATAGTTTTTTCTCTGATAACTTGTTGAACAGTGCTTGTACATATTGTGGTGGATCATAGGAAGGGGAGACAGTGAATTCAGAATAAGAATGTTATGGCAAAAATTGTTTGCAGTAGTGAATTGCAAACTATAAAGATGAGAACTTCTAATAGTACACATTCATATAAATCTTGGCTTAAACTTAAAGAATTGCTTGAAAAATATTAATTGTTGTTGATATATAACTTTAATGTATTGATTAGCTGTGGTCCTATATAAATAATTATTTCTTTATTTTACAATTGATTTATTTATTTATTGTTTTAAAACCAAATACAAAAGAATAAGAATGTTACAAATTTTCTTCACGTTGAAGGAAGGGAAGACGTTCATGTAATTGCATGCAGGCATAGGATGCAGATGCCATTCATTGCTCATTAATAATTTACATCAGAGAAATTGCATCTAAGTGTCCAGTCCAGTCTGGAGCCCGGTTTCACAGGTTCTGTTTCTGTGTTAAAAAGCCTTGCATACTTTTACTGGTTGAAAATGTGAACTCTTGTACCTGAATTTAATGTTGACACAAAGTATTTTTTGTTCTTGGCATTTATTTTTGGATGCTTAAGTAGTATCATACTTTGAAGTGATAAAAGGGCAGACAACCAATTAGCAGGCTGCAGGCTGCACTGAATAGGTTGCTTTAGCCTTAGTTTCCTATGATAGCTCTGGCTTCATATTTTACAAAGGCAGTAGAGTGGTGTGGAAATTTCATATTAGCAGCGCACTCTCTCAGTAAAATCATCATTCATGTACTTGCCTAAGTAAGTTGCTTTTTGGGTCACGATGACTCACAGCTTCCAGAGGAACTGCACAATATCAGCAACCTCTGAATGCCTGCCCTCATTGCTCACAGATGCTATACATTATGTAATACACTAGGCAAGGTATTACAATATACAGAAGTATGATGTTACTTAATCATGCTTTACTTTAACATGTGGGATTGGGGGGGGGGGGGTTGGCAAAATCATTAAAGTTCCGGACAAAATAGTTAAAATACTCCTCACAGAAAGGTGGTCCAGGGCTTGATTCTCACCAAGAAAAATTGGCTGGGCTTAAAATGGTCCCCAAGGGCAGCTAGCCTAGTACTTAACTATGAACTATGTTAAGGAAAAGCTAACTAAGTGGTTTCTTTAAATCACTAAAGCAATGTGTCTGGTTATGCATCACATGACAATTGAATCTGAATTCTTTAAACTTTCAATAAAACTTCCCATTTGGAGTTGGTTTTGGTCTCTTATATTTTAGTGAAAAGTTGTTGTCAAGGTGTCCCCCCCCCCAAAAAAAAATGTTTTCTCTTCAGGAGGGGGAGGGCAGTGCCAAATGAGGGTCTTGTTCTGGGCTTTAAATGACCTAGCTACTCCTCTATACCATAGAGGTTTCTAACAAAATGTATCTCTGTTCTCAAAAATCTTAGCTACCAGGAGAGACTGCAGTCTTTGTCGCTATAATCATTGTTGCACAAATTATACAAACTCTTGAGGGAAGATCTGTGCCTAGCTCAGAGCTCTTAGGCATCCAGTTATTCTCCTCATTTTGCCCCTTGACAGATCAGATTGTGTACTCAACATCAGAACCTGTGGTCTAAACCTTTACCCAGAAATACATAAGACTAGATACGCATACAAATGGCTAAAAAGAAGAGGAGGTAATACCAAAAGAAATCTCCTGAACCTGGCCTGAGAGGTAAAACATAAAGCACTCTAGAAATTTAGAGGAAATACTACCATAGGTATGTAAATACTTAATTAAAATGCCATGGTGTATGGTATCAGATGCTACAGAGAAATCCAGAGGGACCAGTACAGAATAGTACCTTTTATCTTGAGCCAAGATGATTGACAAATTGAATAAGTGCAGTTTCCATACTACAGTGAGTGTGAAACTAAGATTGAAAAGGATCCATGAGCACACTGACTGCAGGATAAGTCTCAATTTGCTCATACATGCCCTTCTTCTCAGTAACCTTTCCCAGAAAAGAAATGTTAGAGACTGTGTGTTATCTGTTAAAGATTTTAGGATTAATGAACTGTTACTTAAGGATAGGGGTAACAAAGGCGTCTTTCAAGCCTGATGGAAAATCATCAAATCTTAAAGTAGTAACCGAGATGTGAAATCTCACTGGACCAAGGACATCAAGACTGGCTAGAACTGCTCTTGATGGGCAAGGGTCCATCTCACTGAATGTTTGTTGTATACCTGAAATGGTAGTTATGAGCTCCACATAATCAAGGGATATCAAACACCATTCAAGAAAAGGGGCCGTGGGCAGCTGATATTACTGTGGCTTCCTTGGGGTCACTTGTTAGTAGAATGGACCTAATAGCAGCAATATTGCTGGAGAATATGTAAGCAGCTGTCTCACATTGTGAGACAGATAAAGCTCTTTTGGTGGTGAGACAGGCTGGGCTACACAACCTCTCTACCACACCAGAAGAGAGCAGCTGGTTGGTCGGCTGATGATGAAATCTCTTTGGACATGAACACTGCCTTCATATAAGTAATCTCTGGTTGGTATTTAGCACAATATTCATCCATAGCCAAGTTTGTCACTCTACATATCTGCCAGACACCACTGAAGCTTCATCTTGTGCTGTTCTCATCACAGGAGGTGAAGATAACGGTCAAACCCAAGGTCATGTCTCCTAGGAGATATTGAGGAAAACATTTCTTGGTACTTATAAAATCAAGTGCTGAAAACAATGACCTGTTGTAGTCATTGTCCGTGTTATCTAAGGAATCAGCAAAATCCCCTGACAGGAACAAAATTAGAGTGGAATAAAAATACTGGAAATAATATGCTTAGTAGTTCTAATCACCTTAACTTCAGAGATGAGGAGGACTATATTGTGGATCTGTAAGTTAAACTAGTGAGTGAAATGGGTAGACTAAAAGATTTGTTCCACCACCACATTTGATGTCATCATATCCAGTAGGAAGATCATGTCCAAAGTATTATCTAATTTGAATTGTGGAAGTAATTACCTGAGCAAACCCAAAGGCTTATATAGTACACATAAAGTCTTGGGCAAGAGTCACTGATTTTATCAACCTAGATATTGAAATCACCAAACAACTAAGAGGTGGTGACCCAAGACAAAGTCAGCTAGAAAGGTAGTGAACTCCTATAGGAACATCCTCACACAACATGGTATATGGTAGATGAGATGTTGACAATTTGCTCCTGCAACAAGGACATGTTTAACGCAGCTGGTTTCCCTAGAGGTAACCTGTTTCAGCCCAAGTCCAGTGCCACTGTGGACAGCTACTGCACCCCAAGTCATGCCCCTCTGAGAGCACGGTATCATCCAAAATACAGCATGGATAGCTGAGACCAGCTGAAAATCGAGGATCTCATCACGACAGCTTTTAGTAATAAAGGTAAGGTCTACATGCACCACAGGTTGAAGATCATCCCAGACATGATGCACATTGACTCAACATTAGTGTGGAGTGCCTTAAGAAGGTCTAACATAGGATAGATTCTGGTTACCTGTTGCTGATGGAAAATAGGACTTGAATACTATGTAAATATTTTGCCACCAGAGAAGTGTTGGTGAGGCCAAACTACAAGCCTAGTCAATTAGCCATATTCAAAAGTTACCTCCAGCTTCAAAGAGGGCAACTGAAGATAGAACAAGGGAGAAGTTAAAGCTGCCTATCCAATTATCTAAGTTTACCCTGAAGTTAGCAAGGGTGCTACTCTGCTTGACTTGTAGTGGACGTTTGCTTCAAAGGTGTTGGATACGTTGGGCTATGAATCTAGCATGCCATTGTGTCTTATCCATTGATGAAGATTTAATCTCTTTTATCTAGGTATTTGAGGAGTTACTTGTTCTGTGATGGAATATAAAGACAAAGAGGGTCAGATCTGTCATAGCATGAAAGGCTGGACACAGATTCCAATAAAAAGTGAAATTAAGATTTCTTTGAATCTAGAGGAAAGGCCTTTGGAAATCAATAAGCCGAACAGAAGGCTTACTGAAATTCTATACATCAGATGAGCTGAACAGAAGGCTTACTGAACTTCTGTACATATATATATATATATATATTTATATATGAAATTATTTTAATTTGTATTTTTCTAATTTGTTTCTATGGATGATTTTAGATTACTTAGGAATATTTAGTATTTTTGTATATATTTTTTGTATATAGGTTTGATGGACTTATATATATATATATATATATATATATATATATATATATATATATATATATATATATATATATAAATAAATTTTTGTACACGTACATATATAGGTTTGGTATTATGTCTTTAAATATACTAATGGGGTGGTGCTTTTGGGATGTTTCTTTTTGATTGTTTTTTTTTTTGATTGGTGCTTTTGAGTATTTAAAATCTGATTACTGAGAGTGATTTGTCTGATGAAGTTCAACTATTTTGTGAATGAAAGCGCTAACATTAAACTGTGTTTTTGGAACTTGGAACTCCACGTCTTGCCTTTGTTTTATCAGCTGTTTGTATTTTGCTTTTGAGTCATTTTGTGATTGGTATGGCAAATGAGAGTCACCTTGGTTCCCAACTTTTATTCTCCAATGACTACTCTGAGTCTACGAATGAAGTCAATGCTATTGGAAATTTGACTTTATTTATTCAAAACCTAACCAAGTGGGTTGATGATTTATCCAAAAGGATTTCGGGACATAACTATCTGAATCCCGTTGGGTTAGGGACTTCTACTGCCTCAAACTGTATGGAGCAATGTAACCAGAGGGAACTCACTTATGCCTCAGTGTCTTCAGCTCCACTTGAATCTACTTCCCAAATGTCCGCCCATCATGATGTTTTACCATCTGCTATTATTCACAACATTGGAAACACCCACCCCGACAACTTTGTAAGTGGGAATGTGACTTTACCTTCTCTTAATGATTGGTTAAGAGAACCCTTGCATCTAAGATCCAATAGTACCACAGTAAGTGCCATTGACAATGTACATGCTGCGGGGACTTTACAATTTAACATCATGAATAACTTAAAACTGTTTGATCA
Source organism: Protopterus annectens (assembly GCF_019279795.1). NCBI lineage: Eukaryota > Metazoa > Chordata > Ceratodontiformes > Protopteridae > Protopterus > Protopterus annectens. Next base: position 1,854,275,458 of record NC_056737.1, read on the forward strand.
GAAGCCGTATAAGTATAAAAAACTTCAGCTTGAAGTATGATATCTTAAGGAATGCTTACACAGGCAACAGATTCCCAAGGGCCTGAGACAGTGGTGTTATCCCACTGGCTTGATTAAAAATTCATCCTTTCACGGTAAACTGCTACATTTGTTTGACCAGCAATTATGTGAATTCCTTGAAATGCTGATCAAACACTATAGTGCACAAATTGACATCTTAAAAGATGAACTGGTCAAATTAGAATTGGAGATACAGGCTGATACTGATTTCCCATGTTATAAAAATGACTATTGTTGTATTTTTACCAGCATCAAAAATTCTCTTTTCAAACTTAAAGAAATTAAAAACAAGAAACTAAATAGAGATCAGCGTGACTATGAGAATGGCACAGCTTATCTCCACCTGCCCTAAATACGTCTTTGTCATCTAGTCTTAATAATGTGGTTGGCAACGTGGGACCTAATATTACAAATAATACTAATTGTGGTGAGAATAATGTTTCAGACCCAGCAACTGTTTTTTCCTGAGAAAGCACATATGTTAGGCATAGTGAATGCTTTAGAAACCTTAATGAACAGGCTCATCCATCTGGGGTTATGGACAGTTCTAAAGACCAATCACATATGCAGGGTTTTCGTGGGGATTGTATGAAGAACCAACCAAATCAACAGGGTGGGAATCCTCGCAAGCAATGGCAAAAGAAGCAAAACAAGCAGAGGGAGAAATAGTAATGCTTGCAGATAATGAAGTAACAGCTATCAGCATGGATGACCACTCACGAGTTCATATTATTAAAAAAAGCACAGGTGACTTTAAAATTTATAATTATTCTAAATTTGTTGCTTCTCCTGTGTTAGTAGAAGCCCTCAGTGCCACCTGCAGGCACTGACTTAGTAAAGACACTCTTGGACTTGAAAGGTTTTACTCGTAAATTAAACTTGAGCTTTTACTGGGTAATCAGGGAGAGTTAACTAATGACTCTAGAGTATCCAGTATATTTAACCCCCCCCCCCTTGCATACTTCTTTGCTATTGTTTGACAAAGTTTGTGAAAATGACATTAGGTGTTTGCTGAAAAAGCATAGGGCTGGATTCACGAATGGCCAAATTCCATGCAGGAACAGTGTAGCAGCTTTTGCAAGCAATATGGCCGCCATGAGATCCAGGATAGGGCCATTTTCTCGTGCACGAGCGGCCCTATACTGTTCCTGCACGGAATTCCATTCAGTATGCAAATCAACTCATTTTCTGATGAAAACCATGCAAATGAGGTGATTTTGTGATCCAGCAAGCTGAACGGATTCTGTATAGGAACAGTGTCAGTGCATTTTGCATCTGACAAAACCGAGGTATGACAGCTCATGAAAAGCATGTATTATGTAGAACAGACAAGCCAATGGCCAAATATAAGGCCATTGACATGAAAAGCCACATAATTTCTTTTAAAAATAAAACTTTTATTTTTTTTGGCCGATCTTGGCCGTTTAATTTAAGGGCAGAGGCACTCAAACACAGGGGTACCAAAAATAAAAAAAAGGGGGAAAACTGCCATTTTAACAGAAATATGCATTCTTCCATTATAGTTAATGGCAGGCAGAATGTAAACAAGTCAAGGGAGCACTGGTTGGGGAAAGGGTGTGCTTGGGAATTGTAACTATGGACCTGCACACTGGGGTATGCAATGAAGGGACCTATACTGAATCTACCTAGTGGAAGCCTGCACCTAATCGTGCAGGTGCAGGAATAGGGAGCCATGTAGGCAGAACAAGAGGATGACTTCAGTAGGGGGTGTGTCATGCTTGGTGTAAACTTATTGGAGCCTTGCGGCCTGTGTTTGCTCTTAGCTAAGCAGAGTTAAGGAAGGGGGTGTGTCTCACATTGTTTAGCACTATTTTCCCTGCTTAAATGGGTGTACGTGACGTGCACCAGGTTTTAAACAAAAAAAAAAAAAAGAAAGAAAAATGAAATAGCAGCTCAGTTCACATCTGAGCAATGGGTATATGCAGCGTGCCTTGGGGCTTAAACAGGAAGTTAATGGGAAGGGAAAACAGCAGTAGGAAGGCAATCAAGGAGAACTAGCATAGCTGGCAGGTGAAATGTATCAGAATCAGCCAATTACACAGGCACCAGCCCAGCCCACTACTATAAACTATGCAAACCCCTTTCACTCTGTTTTTTTCCACAAACTCTACACCACTGGTGTACACAGACGGTGAAATTTTACCTGACAAAACTAACAAAATGATAGGGGCTGCTGTCACTCTCATACATCAATATGTGCAAGAGGCTGAGGGTGGTGAGGATGTGAATGCTGTTGACCATCCCACAGTGAGGAGGAGGAGAAGATTGTACAGACCCAGGGTAACCTACCAGGGCCTACATGAGCTGGAAGTAGTGGAGCACTATGGGGAGGACAGGGACATTCTACAGCAAATTGTTGAGTTGTGCCGGCCCCGTCTCACACACAGAACCAACAGAGGGGAACCCATCCCAGTGGATACCAAGGTATGTGTAGGCTTAAGAATACTAGCCACAGGTACCTTCCAAAGGGCAACTGTGGATATTATGTGGATCTCACAGGCATCAGCATCCAGGGTAGTCCACCAGTTCCTGGATGCCATGTCAGCACATGCCAGTGAGCACATATATTTCCCCATCACCCGTGAGGCGTTGACCACCAGTATGTGTCTCTTCCACCAAATAGTAGAATACCCTGAGGTAGTGAGTGCTATAGATTGCATGCACATACACATCAAAGCACCACCCAGTGAGTGGGGTAGGGTCTACATAAACTGCAAGGGCTTCCCCTCCATCAACTACCAGGTCATGTGCAATACCCAGGGCATTATCTTGAATGTGTGTGCTGGCAGCCCTGGAAGCTATCACAACTCCCACATCTGGCATATGACACAGCTGTACCAGTCATTTGCCAGTGGGACATCCCATATGGCCACCTAGTGGGGGATGCTGGCTACGCACTGGAGCCGTGGCTGATGATACCTCTCAGAAATGCACACACACCTGAACAAGAACTCCATAATGAGGCACACGCACAAACCAGAATCATAATAGAGTGCGTGTTTGGGATGCTCAAGTCATGGTTCCGCTGCCTGGATATATCCGGTGCAGTCTTGCAGTACTCTCCAGCTACATGTACACAAATGTTCATAGTATATGCCATGCTACACAATATGATCCTATGGAAAACACTGCAGCAGGAACAGCACAGGGCAAGGCCACAAAGCCCCCCACCGTTGCCAAGGCCAACACAGTCAGAGAGGGACTCGAAGGAGAAACCACCTGAGCCTGCCCATGTAGGCAGAAGCAGGCATGCCCAGTATGCCCAGGCCTTGGCAAAGAGGCAACGCAATAGCACATACACTGTCACAGTAGGGACCCAGGGAATGACACCTCTCTCTGACTCGCACATACAGTAAAAGGGATGCCAAACATGACACTACCTGTGCTTTACTATGTATAGGAAGTGTACTAATGTGCATTTGACATAGTCAGCCCTCCAGCACCATCCTCAATACTGGCCCAGCCACAAGATAAGTCACTCTTCATATCAATTACTGAATGGAGTAGTATGTTCTGATAGTTGTATGTATGGTATGGATGCGAGCATGTAAGGGAATCGGGTGGCTGAATGGGATGGCAGCAGATACAGAACACCTAAATGGGCAGCATGAAATCCATAACAAATACTGGTGTCAACACACTAGGCAGTACTAGACAAGGGGACAAATCCCACTGCAGTACATGTGGTGGCCCAAATGTGTGTCCATAGGACACACACATGCATGTCAGTGAGGCTCACATACTCACCACCAGCCTCAGCCAGCAGGACAGGTGTAGATGACCATAAAGAAAGGCTGGGCTAAGGCCTCCAAATGATGGCAATGATAAACAGCTCCCCTCCAGACCTACACAGACAGACTGCAACAGGTCTGGCAGTTGTATGTTAGTTCTGAAGGGTAAGACGTCTGAAACTGAAATGTAGGTCAATAAAACCTAAGATCTGTACTAGACTGATATGCCTCCAGTCTGCATGATAGGTCAGAATACAAAATTATGTGGAAACCAGCAGAGTACCTGACATACCAGTACAGTCATAGCACAGTTTAAAGTTGTCAGGTGTGCACCCCCTACGATCTTATGTAGAAATGCAGTAACATGTAAGTTTGAGGAGTAGTATCAGTGGAGCACAGATTACCCAAGCTGGCCCAATCTATAGGATAGATTGTTGCATGTGTATAATATGCAGGGGTCTGTGTGTTAGGTTGTTGTGCGTTCCATATTGTCTGGAAGTGGTCAGCATGTAGGCATGGAGGGTTGTGTCTTGGTGGTCTATGGCCAGTACTGTGGTTTATGGGGCTATGTTCCAACAACTGTAGTGCCAAACACAATGCTTCTCAACAAAATCCATGTCAGCAGTCATCCATACTCACTGTCCAGATGTCAAAATCTGTCATCGTCTGAAAGATGAACATGCCATCAATGTGGGCCCATACATACATACACACAGTACACAGGTGGAAGTACCCTAGACAGAGTGCATAAAATTTAACTGTCAGCTGCACACAACATTGGAATTGTACAGACAGGTTAGCAGCACATTAGTTGTCTGTGTAGTATGGAATACTGATGGAGTCTGGCCAATCACTGGCAGACCGCAAAAGGCACAGTTATGAAGTAATGAGAGACTGCCTATGTCCCTGCACAAGGCAGCATAAGGGGAATGTCCCAGGTATATCTGTGAGTCAGCTGCAAGTAGCTTCCATATCACACATGCACTCAGCTCACCCCACCATCAGTCACAGGTGTATCACAGGTCTTATCCTTGCTGTTGGGAATGAGTACAGTATGACCCTACTTCTGTATGGGAATACCCACAGAATGCAGCATGCTGAAGAACTGTCCTATTCAGGTGTGTCCTTAGCTGTAAGCAGCACCCTGACCGCATCCAGACCAATGGATCAATATAGACAGGAACTATTGTCATTAACATCTTGCACGCTTACCCTGTCACCCCAGGGGAATCAATTGGCTTGCTGCCTGGGAATGTAGGAGTGAAAGAATGCAGTGGCCTGCTACAGATGGCCTGCATCACTACCAAATGGCCTAAAGTCCTCTGTCAAAGGCTTGTGCCTCACCCGTAGTGCCAAGGTATGGTATCTCATGAGATCACAACTAACAACCTAACACAGTCAACAGAACATAAATGCAAGGCAATGTTGACAAATCCCAGTAGCATCCCCCCCCCATGTCCTACTGCATGAACTGTGGACCAATCCATAAATACTGCTGGGATGAAGGGTCACTTATAGGAATACTTCTCAGATATCACTCACATAATGTTAGGAAGAGGATAGAATAACAGAGTGGGCAAGTGTAGATGCATGGACGTCATGGAGTGTGTGAAGTCTGAAACTCTGATGTGTGCCCATACTACCCCTGCCTGCAAACCCAGTAATGGGTGGCTTCAAACTGCTCGTAAACCACAATGTGAAGGGGAAATGATCAGATATATGAGCCCTTCCTCTGGGTAACCTGGGTGAATCTGTACAGTTGAGAGGTATGGCCTCAGCAGGATATGGCCATTCTGTTAAGTTGATATATGAACAAGAAGGGGATCCTCAGACACCATAGTACCAAGGTGCTTGGCCATTTACACAGACACATCAGCAAGTGTCTATAGCTACCCCTCCAGAATGGCAGGAGTGTGCAAGAATGTGTAGGCTGTGGACCACAATACTTGGCTCAGCTTTATTCATCTGGTATTTCCCAGTAAGTAACTGTGAGCAAATAATTATATCTGTCAGTAGTTGATGACATGATACATCACAGTGTAAAATAGGACATATGTCTGAATATCACTGCTAACACCAACCATGTAACACAAGCAGCACAGACAGCAATAGTTACAGTATCCCCCTATCTGTCGCCCATTGTGACCCCATATTGTCAACCTATCTACAGATATCCTGCAGAAACAGGTTGCTAGTTGTATGTGTAGAACACCAAACCCTGGACTGGAGTACAAGCTTACCTGGAATGGATTCACACACTCAATACAGAAGGTCATACTAGACATGCTTCTACACTTAGAGAAATGAAGCCCATGTCTGACAACACAGTGGACTATATGTCTGACAACACAGTGGACTATACATATCTGTCATTCATAGATGTTTGTGCGCACACACCAAACTGTACGCCATTCATGCTTCACCCACACATTGGATAGGACTACTCACACATATCCAAGGCCAACACACTATAATATGTCAAACATACACCCACAGAGATGTGGGGAAGAGAGACAGACAGTGCAGAGAGAATTCCATTATGAGGCCTGTCCCACCCACTACACATCCAATTGGCTGATATCACATGATGTGCTGAGGTAAATCACTGTACACATTCCTTTTGGTAGCCCTCGGCCCTATAGTGTCTGTGGTGCTTGTTATAACTTTGTAAGATGATAGTACAAATCAGTATTCATGTAGCATTTGTATACTCAGTCCTGTCAAATGTAAAGTTGTGTGTGACTGAGTGTGTGTGTGTTTCCAGAGGAATGATTTATGGCCCATTCACGCACACTGCACTTCCCATTGCCCATGTTAGCACTCCTGCTGATGTCACTCACCTTGAAATAAACCATCGGCCAAATCTTAGCCCTATAAGCTCCATGGTGCTTATGATAACTGTGTAATACTGTAGTGTAACAAACTAGTTAGGTAGGAGTTCTAATCTTGGTCCTGGCAACTGTGATAATGTGTGTGTGGAGATTAATAATTTTGAGGCCATTCACATCACTGCACCTGCCATTGACCTATTTTAGCATGCCTGCTGATGTCAGCCATCTTGAAATAACCCTTTGGTCAAATCTCAGCTCTATAAGCTCCATGGCACTTGTGATAACTATGTAATACTGTAGTATAGAAAACTACTTAGATAGGAGTTCTAATCCTGGTCCTGGCAACTATAATAATGTGTGTTTGTGGAGACGAGTAATTTTGAGGCCATTCATACCACTACACCTGCCATTGGCCTACTTTAGCATGCCTGCTGATGTCATTCACCTTGAAATAACCGTTTGGCCAAATCTCAGCCCTATAAGCTCTATGGCGCTTGTGATAAGTGCATAATACTGTAATATAGCAAATTAGTTAGGTAGGAGTTCTAATCCTGGTCCTGGTAGCTATGATAATGAGTATGTGTGTGTGTGTGTGTGTGTGTGTGTGTGTGTGTGTGTGTGTGTGTGTGTGTGTGTGTGTGTGTGTGTGTGTGTGTGTGTGTGTGTGTGTGTGTATGCGGAGATGAACGATTTTGAGGCCATCCACACCATTACACCTGCTATTGGCCTACTTTAGCATGCCTGCTGATGTCAGTCACCTTGAAATAACCCTTTGGCAAAGTCTCAATCCTATAAGCTCCTTGGCATTCGTGATAACTGTGTAATACTGTAGTGTAACAAACTAGTTAGGCAGAAGTTCTAATCCTGATCCTGGCAACTGTGATAATGAGTATGTTTGTGTGTGTGTCTTTGTTGCCAACTGATTTTGTGGTCATTCACACTTCCTACAAATCCCTCCCCCCTCCTTTAGCACTGGAGCTGATGTCACTCACCTTCAAAGATACCTTTGGAGAGCTCTTCAGCATATAAGCTTCGTGGTGCTTGTGATAACTGAATAAGACTATAGTATAACAAACTAGTTAAGTAGGAGTTCTAATCCTGGTCCTAGCAACTGTGATAATGTGTGTGTTTGTGTGTGAGAGTGTGTGTGTCTTTGTTGACACCTGATTTTGTGGTCATTCATCACACTTCCCTCACGCCTCCTTTAGCACTGCACCACTACACCTGCCATTGGCCTACTTTAGCATGCCTGCTGATGTCAGTCACCTTGAAATAACACTTTGGCCAAATCTTAGCCTTGTAAGCTCCGTGGTGCTCATGATAATTGTGTAATACTGTAGTGTAGCAAACTAGTTAGGTAGAAATTCTAATCCTGGTCCTGGAAACTGTGATTGTGTGTGTGTGTGATACCTTTGTACAACTTTTCACCATATAAGCTCTGTGGCACATGTAATAACTGCGTAACACTATAGTACCAAAACATGGATAGGTGGGGGTTTGAAACACAGTACTGACAAGTGAGTGTGTGTGTATCAACAGTCTCCTGTGTTGGTATGATTGTGTAATAGTAAAACTACAATCCACTCTGCTACAGGCCCCATGAAGGCTCAGTGTCTCTCCAACCTAACACCACTCTTAAGTATTCAACTGCGGTACCACCTTTAACATTCCTATAAGGAAAGTGCAGTCTGGGTCTGAACTGTCTGCAAACAGCTACAATTAACTTTGAACCTAACACCACTCTTAAGTATTCAACTGCGGTACCACCTTTAACATTCCTATAAGGAAAGTGCAGTCCGGGTCTGAACTGTCTGCAAACAGCTACAGTTAACTTTGAACCTAACACCACTCTTAAGTATTCAACTGCGGTACCACCTTTAACATTCCTATAAGGAAAGTGCAGTCCGGGTCTGAACTGTCTGCAAACAGCTACAGTTAACTTTGAACCTAACACCACTCTTAAGTATTCAACTGCGGTACCACCTTTAACATTCCTATAAGGAAAGTGCAGTCCGGGTCTGAACTGTCTGCAAACAGCTACAGTTAACTTTGAGTATGTGTCTAACTGTTTGAGCCAATCTTCATTTTCCCCTGGAGAGCACTGTTCTTTGGCTGTAAGCAGCTCCCCCCCCCCACCACCACCACCACACACATCTTCCACTTTCTCTTATTCCCTTCTGTTAGCAAATAGTATCCATAACTGATCAATACTGTGTGTTTGTTTATTTAAACTATACCACAGTAGCCTACTGATACAAGGTTATCCTGGTTTTCCACCTGAGAAATTAAGACAAGACTTACAGTTTCAGAGCAGTCCTTGGTCAATTGTGATTGTTCTTAACACATACTTGTCTTGCTTTGTGATTGTTTCCAGCCCTCATACAAGAACCTAACAGGGTCTCTACCCGCCTGCTCTCCGCCTGCCCCTATTCCCTCCCCCAGTGGTCCCACCTTTATTGCACTCAAACCCTCCCATCTTTCCAATAGCCAACCACAGCTAACCCAACACTACCTCCTCCATATTCCTCTACTATCACACCTCCTCAACTGACATGTACAAGCATACCTTTCCTTTGCTCACTGCATGCACTCTCCTTGCATATCTTACATCCTACCAAAGCTCCATCATTCCCCACTCAACCACTACCACTGTACTACTACTCACACCACCACCCATGTCTCACCCATACTCAGCTCCCTCCCACCAGCTCAAGAACCATCCCTATGCACCCCACATATTCTACCAACTATATTACTCAAACGTAAAGCATCCCTACAACTTAACATAGTAACCCTCCCACCATACCTATTACCCACAGAGAACAATCATAAACTTTCCTTATAAACAAACACATTCAAAACTGAGAAAACTAATAATCTCATGCATATCAAAACTAGCCCTAAGTGGAGACATCCACCCCAACCCTGGCCCTACCATCTCCAACCCCAATCCTCATAATCAGACTAGAAACCGCAACTTCTCCCATATTACAGCCAATAGAAAGCCAAGTGACTTCCTTCTACTAAGCCTAAATATTAGAAGTATATCCAACAAAGTCCATGAACTCCATGCCACCATAGACTTATACTCCCCAGATATAGTCGTCCTGACAGAAACCTGGCTAAAACCTCACATTACCAGTGAGCAAATACTCCCTACAGGTTACGGCATACTAAGAGTTGACCGCTAAACAAAAGGAGGTGGTGTAGCTATAATATTTAAACAACATCTAAACATCCAGATCTTAAAATCATCAGCTCCACAAATAGGCAATGAAGAAATAATATACACCAACCTCAAAATTAACCGAAACAAAACCATCAACATAATTGGATGCTACTTCCCACCTGGCCAAAACATTCCTCCACTAGAAAACCTCCTCAGCTGGTCTACCCACCATCTCCCCCAAGAAACTATCATCTTAGGTGATTTCAATATTGACTGGCAATCCTGTTCTGGCAACAATCCAACCCATCATGTACACCTTCATGGCTTCACCCAACTAGTCCAGTCACCAACAAGGATAAATAAAAACTCCAGCAAGCACTCTACCCTGGATTGGATACTAGTCAGTAAGAACCCCAGTCATATATAACAGGCTGCTTATCAGATAGCCTCAGTGATCACTCCCCAACATTCCTACTCAAAAAATACCTGTACCAAGCTAAACCTGTCATCTATCGTCAAATACGTAAAAATAAACTTTAACCCACTCACATTCATCTCATCCCTCAAAGAATGTAACTGGCATGCTCTAAAGTACCTCAGTCTAGATGACGAGTTGAATCTTTTAATACTACCTTCCTGAACATCCTTAATTACCATGCCCCATAAGATTTTCCAGAACCAAAGCACAACCCTCCCCATGGCTACAGAAAACCACTAAGTCAGAAATGAAAACAGGGATAAAGCCTGGGAGCACTGGTGCAAAACCAAAACCCCAGCTAGACAGAAATTCCTAGAACTACATAATAGAGTCAAAAGCTAATAAACGGGACAAATTCCAATACTACCAGTCTGCCCTAGACTCCTCACAACACAGCCCCAAACAATTCTGGTCCCCCATAAACTCCATCCTCCACCCAGGTAAAGTCAGTACCCTCCTCCTAACATCCCTCACTCCTCAGAAAATATTGCTACCTCATTCAACACACACTTCACCGAAACCATACTATCACTAGCTAAATAACACAACCCCCCTCCCCTCCAACCCACACCTTCAACTAGTAATCTCCCCACTGCCTTCTCTTTTTCTCCTGTACCTACCTCCAACATAAACAAACTCTTAACTAAACTTAAACCCACCAAATTAGCAGCAGACAACCTCCCAAGTGAATACCTACAAATCGCAGCTGATGCTCTGGCCTACCCAGTATCCATCTTGATTAACCGATCTCTGTCAGAAAGTTACGTTCCCACATTGTGGAAAGTCTCACATATAATTCCCCTCCACAAAGGCGGACCCTCTGCAGAACTAACCAATTACCGCCCCATAGCTATTCTCTCTCCACTCTCCAAAATACTAGATTGATGCATACACTCTCAGGTCTCACACTACCTCCTTACTAACAACCTCCTTTCCAGTACTCAGCATGGTTTCCGACCAAACCATAGCACCACCACTGCCTTACTCTCCTTTACTAACACTATCCTTCAGCATAAAAACAATGGCTATCTCTCCTCTGCTACTTTCCTAGACCTATCTAAAGCATTTGACATGGTCCCACACAAACAACTTATCTCTGTCCTCAATAACCTATCCTTCTCACAATCAGTCACCAACTGGTTTCAGAGTTACCTGTCTGACCGCCAACAATCCGTTGTATGGCAGAATGACATATCTCCCCAACTACCTGTCTCCATAGGGGTTCCCCAAGGATCCATCCTTGGACCCCTACTTTTCTCTGTTTACACCAATAATCTATTCTCTGCCACCAAACATGGCACACTCATCCAATACGCAGATGACTCTACCATCATCTGCTCAGCCCAGTCCCTACCCAAACTGCAAAAAGTCACACAGGAAGCCTTTTCCTCTGTTGAAATATGGTTATCCGATGCCCAATTAATACTCAACCCAAACAAAACTAAACTACTCATCTTCCAACCCACCAAACATACTCAAAACAACTCTCACTTTAACATCACAGCAAAGACAACACCACTATATACCCAACTGAACACACCAAATTGCTAGGAGTGGAAATAGACAATAAACTAAAATTTGACATTCACATATCCATGACCATAAAAAAAGTCCACAAAAACTAGGAGCATTATACAGAAATAAACAATTTCTCACCAAAGCAGCAAAGATTTCAATAGCAAATTCCCACCTTATCTCCACCCTACTTTATGCCTCTCCAGTATATACCAACCTAAGGCAATGTGATCTAAACAAGCTAGAGACCTGCTACAACAAAATTGCAAAATTCGCCACAGGGGCATCCTACAGTAGTCACCACTGTCTCTCACTTGCTGAACTGGGCTGGCTTGAACTCCCTCACCTCCTTCAGTGGTATCAACTCTCACTCACCCACAAACTAGTAAACCATCCACTAAATGTCCCATCCCTCCAGAATCTACTCCAACCCTATCGCACCACCAGACCACTAAGATCCAGCAACAAAAATCACCTGCAGATCACTAAAGCCAATAACTCTGCTGGTGAAGCACTATTCTCTTGCGCCATAGCCAAATTATGGAACTCACTCCCACCCACAATTACCTCCATACCATCATGCACCAACTTCAAAACTTTATTAAAGCGCACCTAAAACATGCTGGCTATGCCCTTGCAACTCCCACTCTAATATCATCCACCCCATCCAACTACTACCTTTCTTTCACCTCCACTAACTACCTTGATGATAGCAAGCTCAGATGCTCATAAGCCTAGTACTTATTATACAGCAGGAACTTCTCATTGTTACATTTGTTAATGCCTGTTATGTACTTCACAGATAAAGATTCTAGTTGTCTACTGATGTACTATGTTCTTCATCTGTAAATATGTTGTAAGTAATTTCTATGTTAAATTGTTAATCACTATGTAATCCAATGTAACTACTGTCTGTTTATTTTACTGTGGAGCTTTTCTCCCCGGGCCTCCGCTGAAAATGGATCCACGTCCAGTCGGACACTCCCGGTCAACAAATTTAAATAAATAAATAAATAAATAAAATAAATAATAATAGGATCCATTGCAGGGTGGGTTTTGCTACATTTTCATGTTGAGGACCCATATGTCCCAATGTCACACTACAAGGTCAACAGCTGTCAAACACCATAGAGTTTGTTGTAGACAATCCACAGCCATAAATGTATATAGGCAACCATTATAATACCCAGAGATCTCTCTCCACCCACAGATCATACACAAGCACACTTGGCTCTTTCTCTCATCTTTTCTTACTTTCCCTCTCTCTCTCTCTCTGGTAGATGTGGAAAAATGCATCTGTTTTGCATAGGCAGGAGCTTGACATTGGTAGGTCATGCTTGTGATCAGCTAATGGCCTGTGCACGAATTGGAGTGCTCCACCTGCCAATTGCATGTGGAACAGCTGTGGTATAATTCCTATAGCCAATTGCATGGAAACAGACTCCTATAAGTAAGCACTGCAAGTGGGTGTTGGCCCTTCTCTTTCACTGTGAGCAGGACTTCATTTGGGTGTGTGACAAACAGCATCACAGAGGGTAGTTGGAAATACCTCTTACAACAAACACTGTGGAGA